>NW_019524844.1:146556-218120 GCF_002814215.2 Seriola lalandi dorsalis | reverse complement strand
CATGTGTGGATCAGAGTGAAGACAGGACTTATGTGTTTCTGCCTCAAGTTGTATAGAAATCTGGAGGAATCTAAGGTGAGACCGAAGATGTATCTCCAAAAGACTAAAGTGTACTTTTTTTTGTTGTTCATCTGAACATACTGGGACGCTTTCCTGTTTTATGAAAAAAAATGTGGTTGTAGATTTATAGCTGGGACATCAGAGCTCAATGCTTGCATGCACAGGAACACCTCTTATTAAATTCTGTAATACTGTGTAATGTTTTCATCACTTTCTTTTGTATTAAACCTACAAATTAAAGAACATTTCCTGAAAATATAATTCCAGTGCTTTATTTCCTCAGGCATTTAGGTCCTATTACATATGCTCACTGAAGACCACAAAAATCATCTAGTAATTTTATTTCCTATACGTGTATGTTCATATACCGGTAAGCACCTAAGGGACTATGTACTTTTGTTAATATTGATAGAGACAGTGATTCATGTGCACTGCAAAACAGTTTGATTAACCCAGTTTTCCAATGGTTTGATGTGTCCAGTCATTTTCTCCAAGATTTGAGGATGACACCTCGCTTCAATGCACACTGATGCAGCACAAGCGTGAGAACTAATTTTCATATAGTTTCAGAAGAAATATCAGGGTAACTCAACAAACCAGTAATACAGGTAGCAATGTTATATAACAGCTTTATTTAGAAAAAAATGTATAATCAAATAGGTGCACAATTAATGTCCTCAACATGTCACAAATCAAAATAATAAAATGAATATGTCCATGCCACAGCCCCCCAAAGTCCATGCAGTTCCTGGAGGAAGCCAGTTACAATCACTTCTCCAACGGAGCATAATTCAACAATTTCTCAATAAGATCCACATGTGAAAGGAGCATTCTCCGACAACAGTATCTCTTCAGGCCCAGGGCATCAAGTGCGTCACTTAAGAGGGAGAGAGGAGGTAAAGTCAGTCCTAATGCATATTAATATAATAATAATAAATAAGTGAAGTACATGGACATTACTGCAGACAATACTGACAATATCAGCCTAAATCGCGTCCTGGGTTTGATTGTAAACAGCTCAAAACCTTTGGGGAAATGTAATAACTGAATAGGCTTCAAGTTTTGCTTGTGTTGTGAATTTCAATAAGACTACTTGCAGACAATTCTTCTGGCACAGCTGCTCCCACGGATGCAGAGAAGCCTTTGTAATTTGTCTTGGATCTGACTTCAGCCTTACTAACCATGTTATTGACACACTACCAGGAACAACAACTACTAACGAAACCAGAGGACATTAACTTACCCCTCAGTATACTCAGCTTGGAGTAGGCCGAGGTATGCCTCCCACTTGTTACCCACGATCTTCCCACACGTGAAGCACCGGATAGGGATTATCATTGTAGATCACCTAGAGACGGGCACATCGTTCTGTTAACATCACTATCAGAGAAATGATTGTCACGCTTGCAAGGTAACTACCTAACTAGCATCAATTAACTGGTTAATGCTAACGAAACCATTTCATTAACATACAAGTACCATTTTTGGTGACTTTGATTTGTTTGAGCAGTTTGCGCAAAACACTACCTTTTAGCTAGTATTGTGTCGGGTTACTAACTTCAGTGTTTTTACAAAGATTCTAAGTACAGAACTTGGCGTTAATGGGAACGTTTTGATTGAAAGGGTTAACACAAAAATAAGTCTTTATCTACAGTAGCATCTGAATTTAGAGGTACACGGTTTAAGCTCGCCCATAGACTGTAGCCACGCGATTAGCACAACAGTATACTGTTAGCTAACGTTAGCCACTAGTAACTTGTTGACAGTTAGTTATTTACCAGTCGGAACACAAAGTCTAAAAATGTCATAGTGTCTACTCACCGTCACAAGGCTAGTTTACTTAAAGCTTTAAATTTGTTTTGTTATTTTGAGAGAAACTAGCAACGAGAAAGTGATGGCGGCTTCCCTCGTTTGCACCGGCTGCAACAACAGTAAGAAGGCTTCCGGTTCACATCCTTCAAAATTAAAGCACAACTTCCTTAAATGTGTACTGATAAACTGAAACCGTTTATTAGTCACAGCCTCATTGATTTAAATGGGATGGACAAAGTATTTGAAACATCTAGCAGCACAACCAACTGCACCCTCCAAATACCATAAAGTTGAGTCAACATCAACCATTCTTCAATGTTGTGCAATGCTGTTTTCACTCATTTTGGCTGAGCAGACAGCAGAGCTGTAAGAGTGTGTACAGTACAGACTGACTGTGCATACTTTTTTAACATCTCCCAGACTCGCTGGAGTCTTGTTGTACTGGTTACTGCCTATATCTTTATGATTTATGTGTGTATTGTTTTAGTGACTTCAACGAACTCTCAGCATAGCTCACACAGGTAGAGGACAATAGAGCTGACTAATAAGGGCTTCTGTAGGCCAGTGTAGATATCGATCATTTAGGGTAAAAATAACCACATAAAAATTATCACTCTTTTTATATTTACACAAACACGTAAATATATTTAGAAAGTATGCTTTAAATGTGGTTATTTAGACATGTTCTGACTGCTGCAAGATATTTTACAGAAGCACTGTGTTGTAAGATAATTAAATACAGTTTTTTTAAACATGAAAGGTTTCATTTGACAGTGGGTATCATTGGATATTATATAGATAACATATTTCTGTTGCTGTTGTCAGATGCAAAGCCTGTGTCTCCAAATTTTTAGCCTTTAAACATTTAAAATTTTTGAATTTTGAGGATTGTGAACTGAAATCATATATTTGAAAATGGAAATGTAGATTGGAACAAAAATCATTCAACATAAATCACAGAATACAGATGCAAAGATTTAGTAGGGTAGCTTTAAGATTAAGACATATATCCTTACAATTATATTGTCTGACACTATAAATTAATTACAATAGCTCAAATGAATGGTCAGCTTAACTTAAAGACAATTTCACCTCTAGTTAATTCATAGAGCTGTTTGCAGCTATCTGCAAATCACCAATTCTGAATAACTTTGAATAAAGAATGCAATTATTATCAAAGAAATACTCACTTGGGCTGGTTCACTGCCTTTAATAAAGGTTGGACTACAACCTCTTTCCTTTTTTTACATTAAGGAGTTGGGGGGCATAGAGAGTGTGCATAAGGAAATGTTAGAAATATATCAAAAATATATCATAACCATCATTATCTTCATTACAGTCACCATGAAAAACATCATCATTACCATCATCATCTGTAACATCACCGTCATTGCCATCACTAACATCATACATCATAATCACCAACAACATTATTACATCATCATTTATTTAATTTAACTTGCTACAGCACATGTGCTAAATGATGAGTCCTATCTGAATTATTGCATTTATACGCTGTTGAATTTATGAAAATAAGATTTTTCTCTTTTTTTGGTACACTGTATTGTACAATGTAAGGTGAAGTTTGTTTTGGTGTTGGCATACTATCTTTTGGATGTGTTTCGGGTGGTGAATGTGGTATGTTCGTACAATATATGTGGTCGGTAAGGCGTTCATATACCCTTACAACTAAAATCAAGTAATGATTTATGTCAGAACTGTCTCTTTGCTATCTATGTATGCAACAGGGACCCATGAGCTTTACATGTGAGTGGATAATATTGTGTACAGCTGTACAGGTGAGTATATGCAGCAACAGAATTGTGACTGCTTGGCAATTTTTTTCCTTTGAGTAAACTGTACAGCAGTAGTTCTTCTACACTTCACTGTCATTGTATTAGCAACCTAGGATGCGCCTTACATTATAGTTGTACTTTGTTATTAATGAGGTTTTGAAAACAAGATCATTTTTTTTCCCTATAGCCACATATGGGGAGCAAAGCAAAAACAGAAACAACTCCCAAGTTTTGGCAACAAGTTTTAAACCTGATACTGCAACTCTAATGGCTGCTACAGCTAAATATCTACTGTAAGATGTAAACAGATTGAACCAGCACGACTGTGCCTATTATGTAAGACATGAAAGGTTATTGATTTCTGACATCATTTGACAGTAAAATAAAACTCTTTCTTATTCTACAGCAGCAAATAACTTCACCATTCTTCTCTGCCACATACTATACATGTTTTATCCCCTACATCCTATCCATAAATCACTGCATGCTTTATATTTTCTGTCTCTATAAAGGTTTATCCTTTAAATTGCTCTGTACCGTTCTCTGTTTGACATTTTTTGGATATGTAGGGATGCAGTGTCTCTATCCGGGTACTCTAAAGAAAGACAAACTTATTCCCTTCGGTTAGGCACTAATGTTGCCAAAATATGTGCAATCGATCATAATGCATATTCCCACCTGTTTTCAGGCCTATCATTTCACTCTGTCTTATTTAAAAGTAAAATAAAACCTACAACAACTCTGATAACCAGTATTATAGTATATCTATAAGTTTCAACATTATGAATACAGTTTTCATGATCTTTTCGTAAAGTGAACCAAGCTCTTTTCCGGTGCAAGAATGTACAAATATTGCAAGATTATGTCAATATTTGTGCAAACTGGATTAAATAAGATAAAGTAGTTGAATAAGATACCTTTAGAGAGTTTAGGCCTTTAAGCTCAGTACTACAGTGAGTTTTTTTTTGTTGTTTTTTTTAAGAAATAGATTATTAGAGTTCAGATGCAGTTTTTAAGCAACTTCATGCATATGCTATGTGTAATTATGCTCCATATACAGCCTTGATCAAAACTTGAATGGTTTGATTCAGTACAAGTGAAAGCAAGCCGACAAAAAAAAAACAACGTAATTTTCACAGTGGCTCCCCATCCCCCATTTGTACCATGGTAGTCTGTGAACCAATCAGCAATGACACTCTAATTTCTCCTCGCCAGTAGCAACACTCCCAGCAAGATGGCTCCTGCAGCAATAACGGCACCACCAATGAGAAAGGGTTTCAGGTGTTCCAGAGAGTCTGTGCCACAGGCCGCAGCCTCGTCACCTGCTGCTGCAGCTTCAGCTTCTGCTGCTCCATCCTGGGAAGGAGGATGCTCAGGCTCAGGGGCTGCAGGTGCAGGGTCAGCCTTGCGTGGGGCTGCCGGCTCCTTCTTCTCTACTTTAGATGCTGCCTTGGGCGCTGGAGCTCCGGACTTGGCCTTGGCTTCCATGGACTCGGAGGCAGAGGTGTGGTCTGGTCAGGAGGAGTCTTTATAAGGTCAGCTCTGTGCTGCTTCACTGAGGAAAAACGGCAAACCAACACAGCCAGATTATCCTTCTAAATTAGGCTCAGACATCTTGTTATCTGCTCTGTTGACTGTAGAGACTGACTTATGAGAGAGCCCTTAATATCAATGTATTCACTGTACAGCAGTGAAGCAGTCATGTGGCAGTGGGGCCTTAAATGTGACCTTGGAAAAAGATGACATTGATGGGAACACTCCGATGCTCAGAAGGACAGGGAATTGTTTATTTTGGTCACAACAGCTGTGACATAATTGTCAACTGAAGACATAATGTTACGGCTGCTTCCTGTTCAAAGCTTTTTCATGGAACAATCTGTTAGTTTTGTAATGGAGGAAGGGAGAATGGTACTGCAGCTGCAGAGCCTATTCATAGTCAAGGACTGAATCTATATTCCTTTGACCCAGACAAGAGCCTATTCCAGACGAAATAACAGAAAGATTCAATCTCTTTCCATGGCTTGCTCTCTGTTCTCCCACTTTAAAAGTGCATGAGTCATATGTGCTATAAACGGAGGACAAGATGGAGGAGAGAAATCAGAACCACAGTGACTGCGATAGAGGAAATCAGTGAAAACACAAATGAGGGGAAAGAATGAAGAGGAATAAATACTACTGGTATTTAATGAACACATCATGGCAGCTTGCACTTTACAGAATGTAGGATGGACACATCTTTACAAAAAATGCCTCCTATTAAATCCTGCAGTGATGTGATAAGAAGAAATATGGATATTACATACCTCTCCAACAGTGCTGCAGAGACGTCAGGAATGACAGGTTGAGGAAGAAGCAGCAGTCTCTGGAAGTCAGAATGTCCTTAATCTAAGAAAATCAGAGGAAGCGGAGAGATGGAGGACACTGAAAGCAGGAGGGAGGAGAATGAGAGGAGGAGAGACTGGGATGTACCATCTGGTTCTCAAAATAGGGGTAGTCCATCCTTTGGTCACATCCTGGTTCTAGAGTCTTTTTTTTTTTTTTTTTTTAAACATTCTTAATCCAGTTTGATTTTTATGGCTGTAATAAGGGTTATTTAAATGATTATCCTTAAAAAAAAAAAAAAACAGGTATAATACATGTTACATAAAGGATCTTGTTAAAATAATAGGAGTAAGTATTTGAAAAAAGGATATTTTGACTGTTTTGGCTCAAGCACATTTGATTTCAAATTAAACAGTTGCTCAGGTTAAAGGGCTGACTGGGTGTGTTTGGAGGTGTTTGGTAGGAATCACAACCCCTTTTAGAGATAGATCCAAACATTTTTTTCAGAGCTGGAGCTGAGTGACTGAGCTACAGATCATACACTGTTCATCCATGGGTGTAAATACCCTCCTAATTAAAACACATATGTTTAATACAGTCTGCACAGGGAATAATTCTAATAATTACTAATTCATTCATTCAGTTTATTCTTATGGGCTAATAGTTACAAGAACTTGGATGTACTGTACACAGTTGCTCTCTCTCTCTCTCTCTCACTGTCTCCATCCATTCATTTTCTATACCTGCTTATCCTGTGCAGGCTGGACCCAATCCAGCTTTCACTGAGTAAGAGCTGTCTTTAACTTACCTGAAAAAAAATATCAGAAGGGCATTACCACTGATTGAAAGCAACAAATCAGAAAGCACTCACACAGACCCAGACAGTACTAAGACAGGTCACAAATGCAGTACAAGGACAGATCATTGTTATGTAATTGTAAGGGCAGAATTAAAGTAGTATAAAGGGACTTCAACTTTTTCTACATTTTTCCAGACCAACACATAACCCAGTGACACCACTGACCACCATCATCCGTCAATTCCCACAAGATTATTGTACCCCTTATCCAGTAATTTCCTGTCTATGCTTTCTCCTGTATGAAGAGGAATCATCCTGCATCTGCATCAAGTTTATACCAATGTCTATGCAAATGTGCTTTAGTGTGAGAATTATACATTTCAAATACGCAGAGCAATATCTGTTTCTTGCATTACAGCCTTTATTCCCCAAACAATATCTCATAGTGATTAGACGAAACCTGATGCAGTTGACGCACCAAATACAGGCAGCTTTAGATCTATTTTCGGACGGGGGGTGTCTGTCAAATAACCCTTAACCCTGAGGTCAACACTCTTGGCAACAGGCTGTGTGAAAGTGACAAGTCCCCGTGACTGGACGAGGCTGAATGTTCTGATGAGGTTTTTCGCATTCATTTCATCTCTGTAGATTGTTGGCTCAGCCTCTACTTGTTCGCCTGCATTTTTGACATATGACAGTACCTATCTTCATGTTAAGATTTTATGGCGTGACGCTGATCCACGCCCAGTCTACGTTCATCCAAAGAGGAGCATAGTACGTCAAGATAGGAATCGGGAAGTAAGGAGTTGTCGGTCAAATGCGCACTGGTTCGAAGACACCACCAAAGCGAGTCAAATATGAGCCCAAACTTTCAAAAACAACTCAGGAAATCAAACATCAAGCCCCACCTACCCCTTTCACCTCAATTTCATATCTTCTCTTGATGTAATGTGTGAGGACACGTTCACTAGATACATTTAGGTAATTACGAAAAACTATCCATGTATTGGGTCTGTTACGTGATATTTTCTATGTTTGTATATAGGTTTGTGTTTGTTTTGGACAAAATGCTCCTTAAAATCCATGTTTATTTTCCACAAGTGTGGGTCTCTCTTTCGTTGCTGTGGTAACTTACGTTGCTTTGGGTAAATACTTAACTGCGCATGTGCAGTGGCACAACAGGACTCAATCAAATAATATTTCTGCGTTAGGCCAATGTTATATTTATCATATTTAACAGCTTCCCCAAACTAGGCTATGTAATAACTGAATAAGTGTCAAGCCCCCCCGGGGTCTCTCTGGGAGACTTCACAAAGGGGAGCGGCATCCTCTCGACAAACACTGCTCTCTTTGAATCTGATTCCTTGGTATTCACAAACCACCAGTGGCGCCCTTTCTCCGTAGGATCTCAAAAGTGTCTGCGGTCTACCATTTAAAAAAAAAAAAAAAAACAGTCAGGTGTGCGTAAACAAAGCGGGTTTTGCGCTGCCAAACACGGAAGGGGAATAGCCAGTTCTTACGTATTTTCCCTGTGTGAGAAATGTCCGATGGGATGGGCCAGATTTTCGGAAAATGCTACCTCCGTTTGGCTGCTCTCCGAGCTGGGGTTCGGGAGTTGTCCGGCTGATGGCACACACCAGCCACTGACTGACTGAATACAACGTGAGAAACGAAGGACTCGTCTTGTTCGGTCAAACCTGAGGGATTGTTATCTCCTGTGGATATAGATCATCATGCCGAGCTCCGACGGAGGGACGTGAAAATGACCCACAGTCAGTGAACTGCCACGGCTGACGACGTGTTGCAATTAAGCAGAGAACTGAGCAGTTAGTCGCCAGCGGTTTGAAAACGACCGTGTAATTAATCACGCTCTTTGATGCCATGTATCAGGTCCGCCTGACACCCGGCAGATAACCGAGGAAGCTCCGGGTCCTTGATATCTCCGTGTCCATTCATCCGCCTGTTGTAATGACGTCTATACGCTTGTTGTAATTTCTTTTATTTATTTTTTTTATCGGTGAGACATTTATGAATTCATCGCCCCCAACCCTGAGCCCGTGTCGGGGAGAGCGAGGCTGAGGCGGGTCGGCAGTTGGAAGGATATGGGAGAGCGAGCGGAACCGATGCAGTGGGTCTTGGCGAGGCATCGTCAAAATACAGGTGAGCGGCAGCTACCGGATGAGGAGGCTGACTAACCTGACTGATAAAATGCCTTAAGATACGTGCACATGCAGGGGAGTCAGCCCGCCGCGGCTCGGACAGTGTGACCCGGCTTTTTAGCTCATGTTTTCGTGACGGTTTCAGACACATTTCTTAGGCCACATCTCCTAGCTAGGCCCGCAGGATGCCACCTTAAGCAGCTGTCCTGATTAAATGAGATTAGACATTATGCTGCCGCTGCTTCTGATGGTCGACTTGTTGGAGGCGCACGTTTGGATGCTGTTGCACATATTAATACTGAGGGCTGCAGCTAACCGCATTGTTAGTGATTTTTTTCTTTATTTGTCCGTTATTTTACAGTCAATTTATGTTATAAACTGTCAAAATGATTAGACATGCCAGTCACAAGTTACAAAGGCACGAACTGGTGTGACAGTTTCTTGGTGCAGTTGGTGTAAACTGGCAAAAATCTTGACTAAGTTAAATCAGACTCCATTACCAGTGTTTGTGTTGACTTGTTTTTCTGCTTAGTTATTAGCCAATTGATCAGTCCACTGGTCTTTTCATGAGTACAGGGAGATTAACCAGACTAATGCATACATTATCATATTGTACATTATCCAGACTATATGCCATTGGTTAGGCAGTAGATGACATTCTTCCCCTTTTAAACAAGGACCTGGAGCAGAGACAGCAAGGGGAATGTCACACCTGTTTATCATTCACACTGAGAAGATTTCACTGATAATTTGGGCCCTCCTTTTCGCACAACTTCTACTTGTGGATGTCTCTGTTGTAGTTACACTCATGCCACTCATTTCAAATGCCTTCACTATGCAATGGTTCAGCATAAATGACCAGAGGTGTCAGTTGGAGTGTGTGGCTTTGCAGAATAGTAATATGATACTCCAATTGAAGAGAGTGATATAATGACTTCAGGGAAGCAGAATGAGAGGAATGTGTCTCATTATGCGTAATGTGGCACATGCTGTAGTATGGACTCGATGTAGTCTTCTGTTTTATGCTAAGGTGTCAGATGAGTGTGTTATGATCAGGAGCACTGAGATGTTTATGGCACACGGATGAGTACTGGACTATATCCCAGCTTTTACTATTTACATATTTATATATTATGACATATTTTATATAGATTGCATTGTAATCCTGCCTCTACCCTTAAGCTTATCAAGTATTGGCCAGCCTACATTCAGTATACAACATATTTGATCAAATTTAAATTGAAAAAGAGCCCTTGAAATACAGCCTGTCATCAGTGTCTTGCACCTCTCTGCTCTAACTCCACATACCGTCCATATTTAAACTCTGTACTTGAATGTAAATGGTTTGCATTCACTGATGCTATGTTAAGGTCTGAAACTTTGGTGTACATCAATCATTGGTTTGGCTTTTAAAAAAAAAAACTGTCTAGCCTCGAAGTCTCGACAAAGACAGGTGTAAAACACCACTTAACTGGGTTGCGGTTATATTCTAGGGGCAAGCAAAAAAAAAACAAGAACTGAATTAACTGAACTGGCTTTCCTGAGACTGAGTAAGGCGAAGTATGTTGCAAACGACCCTAGTGGAAACTGAGTGCCTCCAGTGAGTCCTGGCAGATCTCCTTTGTTTTCCCCGTCAGTGTGTGAGAGTTTCTCATGCGTCACCTCTTCCTGTGCCATAAAACTGGCTCCTCTTCTCCACTACAGAATTATTAATTTAATTTGATGTAGCAGGACCTAATGCTGTGTTGTAGAAGGTAGTTTAACAAATGACACTTCTTTTGAATGAAGCAGCAGCAAAGTGGAATATTTTTGCAGTATATGATTATTATGGTTCTGCAGGTAACAACCAACAATAATGATGGAACAAATTTAGTCATTTGTGATGTTGACGTCTATGTTGTAATAAACACCATGTACAAAAGGAATATTTAAAGTAGGAGTTTTATGGACCAACAATGGACATAAATATTGGATCAAAAGACGAAGGCTCATAGGATCTGAACAGTTCAACACTCATCTGTCACGGTTTCTGCATACGTGATGTGTAGGTGAGTGTTTATGAGAGAAGATTTTTTTTTTTTGAAGATGTTCAGACAAAACCACCAAGACAATCACCCATTCATTTAAGGTAACTCCCTTGCATCAACTGATATATTTGCACATATCGGCTAAACTGAGGAATGATATGAGGGAGACCTAACATGTTTAGTTAAACTCAAAATATTTAACTCAGGTACGAAGTTATTGTAGTTTGAAAATACAGTGCCGCGGGCCCTTAAAATTGAAGTTCATTTTGTTGTCTGTGTGCAGAGAACATTTTTCTAATACCGTATCATGTAAAACACGTTAATTGGAAAACAGCATTTTACCAACAGATAATTCTTTGAAGTGGACTGAAAATGGATTATTCTCTAAGCAGTAGTGTGCAGTGTTTCGTAAAACAATTTGGAAAACATGGGAAACAAATTCCTGTAACCTCTGTGTATTCAGTTGTCAGACATGGTGCTTGCAAAAAGCAAGTTCTCGAGATGTACCAAGGTGATCAATATTGCCAAGTTTGAGTTGCCAATAACCTGTTATACCTGGTGCATGTACAAGAGTTTGGTTTATGTAAGGTCCTCCCTGTGTCTTGTGGAGATGTAGCTATCATAGCATGCACCTTCATTATAGACTTGTTCTTTTTGATAGTGCATCATGGGACAGGTGATCCAAATAAGTAAACTGGCATCACTCTGTGATGATATCCATGAGACAGTATTAATGATGATACTGATGATCTGGCAGGTGCTTTGCAAGCAGGTGTGTGTTTGTGTGTTTCCCCTCCCGATCAGATGTGCATGTATTGCAGAATCTACTGTGTACAACTGTTCAAGACAACTGTGTGGAAAAGGTACCACAATACGTTCAGCATCCTGCTGAAAAACCTATGGCTGCTGTAGTGTTGCATGGACAAAACTGCTGCAGTTATTTTCAGTATCTGATCAGATACGACAAAGAGATCTGTACGTGGTTTGTGGCAGAAAGCCACAGACAGGTTGGCAGAGCACATATGTTACCACCCCAACACAAAAGAAAAACATTCATATACACACAAACACACACATGCAATCTGCAGTGCACATACTATCACATCAATTGAAAGAAGAGAAAATGGAGTGGGAAGAGGTGAAAGGGATTGAGTGGGTGGCAGTGGGAGAAAAAGATGGAGAAAGAGGCAGAGGGAGAGTAGGAGTGAGTGGCACATGGCTTTCAGTCTAAAAAAAGATGAGCAATGCGAACCAAAACCAGAATCTGGATTAGCTAGATAAGGAGGAGGAGGAGAACAGGGGAAAGCTAGGGGAGAATATGTAGGTTTCCTCTGCACTGAAAATGGTGCAGATGCACACGCTCGTTTTCATGCTCATAAATGTCCTCTAAAATATGAATACTGAATGAGTGTGTGGGAAGGAGGAGAAGAAGGAGAGAGCATGATGATGGGAAGACAGAAGATGAGAAAGGCAGAGGGGGAGATGGAGATAGGACAGGGGGCGATTCTTCAGGATGGACAGAATAGGGAGAGACGGGATCGTGGGAGACAGCAGGAGCAGAGCCAGCGATGTGACAAATGCTGGAGATAATCTTGATCTGAGCAGAGTGTAACACTGACCCAGGCAGAAAAAGAGAGACTGGAGCAGATGGATATATGACAGAGAGCAGAGGAGATAGAGAGATGTGGGACTGTGCTTCAGTCGCGCCATCATGCCAACCCAGTGTAACCTCAGCATTTTCTGTTGTCATTCTTAGTAGTCTGTCTGTCCAGGATCATGCCCAAGACCTCACTATATGTCAGGTCCTCTAGAGCCTGCCTTCAGTGTTCCCCCAAACAAATATTTTTCCTTTCCTGTTGATACCTATCGCTTCTGACATCATACCAAGCTACCTTCAGGAAAGGGAAGTCACTGCATAACTGTACACTTGAATGTGTGCCAACAGAGCTTAATAGAAAATAGTAGTTCACCAATTAATTGTGGGATATCAGATGACACTGATGTGAGTCAGTCCTGTCTGGAAAGCAATTCTGGCTGAACCCTGTATTTCAACATGTGACCAAAAACACAGACTTTCACATGTGCGTGTGGTCTATCAACTTTGTCAACAAAGCCACATCCTTGCATAATGTGTGTACAGACTGCATGGCATTCAAAACATTGCTCTGTGAATTTACAACATAGAGATTCTTAGCTATTTTAAAAGATACACATCTTTCATTTAACAAATAAAAGCACCACGCCACATCCCATGGATCAGCACAGGACGTCCACACTGCAGCACTTTTTTTTTTTCTGCAGCGAATGTTAGATAAATCCAGGATGTATTACTGGAGTCCGTTCACTTTTGTTTTGCTGGACACACCTTAATTTACATAGATTCTCTACTCATCTCCAGTGTGCATCGTGCTGAAAGCTGGTGTATTCCATGCTGACATATAAATGCGCGAAGAGATGTATGTGCATAACTAGGCTGAATTTAGAACAAGTGAGGGAATCGGTCTCCTACTGATAATTACAACAAGTCCACAGGTGGTTCGTTAAACATGAATGAAATTTAGTTTGTAGTTCATGGGTATTTACTGTCTATTACTTAATAGGCAAAGCAAAACAAACATACTGTATGAGCAAGGGAATGCGTTTCAGAAATGGAATTAATATTTGTCAAATGTTATGTCAGAACATTTTGATCACTGTGATTACGGAAGTATAGGTGAGGCCCACGTCAATGCGTGTCGTGACCTCAGGAGTGATGTATTGACAAAAAGTCTTCATCAGAGCACACTCAACGCATCAGAGCAGAGCAGCCTATTTGCATACTGTCCGGTACTATCACCCCCTTGACAAAGTGAAAGGGGAACTGTTTCATGTTTGTTTAATCAAGTGCTGAAAAATACAGGGCACATTGCTACATGAGTGAAGTTTCCCTGCTTGTAAGAAAATCACATATCCTGTTTTTAGTGCCAGACTAAAAGTGTGGACCTGTCTGTCATATAACTGTTCAGACTAATAGTAAACACAAAGTTGCTTGAAGTGATGCTTTACTCAAAAATCTGTCTTTTGAATATCAAACACTTAGCTCCTGAGGCACTGAAAGCTGCCTCGTAGTTTCCACTGGTGACAAGCTCTCATAGCAAAAAGAAAGCGTGAAAACATCTATACAAACTTCTTCCTGATGATGGTTTCAAGAGGTTTATGTGGAAAATTTTATACATGTCCCTACATGAAAACTGGGCTCTATTGGAATTTGTTGTAACTAACACAAGTCCAGCTGACCAAAGCTTGAGCAAGAAATAACAAACGTGTACAATGATCCTTTAAGCTTACAGGGGGTGTTAGTTTGACATTCAAATATACTGTAGTTTATGGTTGGATTATCACTTTGAAAGGTGTCTCGTGATACTACTACTACTACTACTACTACTACTACTACTCTACTGTTAAAAGTAGTAGAGTTGTTTTTCATTAGTCTGAAGGCAAAGTGACAAACTTGGAAAAAAAGACCTGTTTTATTATATTTAATTTTAAGGTTATGTTGTAGCATATTAATCGGCAGTAAGATGAGGGATCTGTATTTGCCTGTTTTGATAATGGATTAGTATTTCTCCTCTGTTTGTTCTCAAACCAGTTCATAAGATATGCTCTCATCTAGGTGTGTGTGTGGAGATGCTTGGAAGACAAAGTAAATGTTCTTCTTCAGCTGAGAGGTGACAGAGGGAGAGAATGTGATAGAAAGTAAAGAGACTAACCAATAGGCTGGTGTGCCACAGCTTGACTTGATGGTGCTGCTGCTGCTGCAGCAGACTCGCTGTGGGTTATATAGGAGAGGAGGATACTAAAACACCCGCTGCCAGCCATACCAGAACAACCTGCTCTCTGCAAAACAAGGAATATGCAACAGTGCTGAGATCAGATGGGACTTGAGTTTACTGTTCGTGTGGGTTTTAGAATCAGGTCCAGTATCTGTGGCTTCCTCAGGAGTGATGTATTGATATATTGACAGTGCTCTCTTTTGAGCAGTGAGACCAGGTGAGTTTAAACTTCTACCTTTTATTTGCAATGAGGAATATGTGTGCGTATTGAGTGAACAAACAGATAACAGAAATAGATTTTTTTGAGCAGCTATACCTGTAAGTGAAAATATGATCGTTCTGGGATTTACCAAGTTACAGGATGTGTAGAAGATGCATCAGACAATTGAAAAGATGCTGTGCTGCATGCCAGCGCCCTGTTTGTGTCAATAAGTCTATGTCAAAGACAAAGCCCATAATGACGGATGGGGAGCCCTGTCATTGTTGTTACATCATTGTTGTTGCATCACGTGGGTACGGGCCAGGGCCTGGCACACAGTAGCACGCTGTGTGGAGCACAAAAGCATTGCTCACATGCAGGAATATGTCACAGTGTTTTCACAAAACACATGTCATTTGGATTCAGTCGGCGTCACTAGCTCAGGATGGGAGTTGAGAGTTTGCATGACTCATGCCATGTGCAGGGAGCCTATCGTAGCATAGTCAGGGACAGCAGCTCAGCTAGGAGTTGTATGTATTGTAGAGTTGTCCTAAAGGTCAGGTTTTAGACATTTAGGTTGTGCTTTTGATCTAAGGTTATAAACACAGCAGGGTGTGTGGTGTGTGCCAGCTTCAGGTGCTGGGACTGAATGTTTTATTGCCCAAGGAAGTGTAAAAATACAAACTTGTTTGAAATTTCACCTCATTAATAGTTTCTCAACTATTCCCTCAGCATCAATAGTGGATTGATTTGGAATTTGCTTTTTTCCTGACTGCATCATAATCAAGAAAATCATGGAGGGTATCCCTTCAATTACATGAGCAAAGCAAGTTAGTTGAATCAATATTGACAGTAATAGAAAAATTTGTGTGTTGTGAAAGTGTATTTACATGTAGGACAGGAAATGCTTTCAGAACATGATCTATGGTAGCCATAGAACCATGGTATGCATATAGACTATGTCTTGTAAAGTGAAAATGTGAGATCCACTTATTTAAACTAAACATTGCTGTATGTTTAAATGTGCTGGGTAGGATCCAGTTGTCCTCATAGTGGTAGATATTTGTTCCCCCTGTCCATTTTCCTCCTCTTTTTGGCCAGCTTCTTGTCAAATGGATTTGCAAGGTTTTCATCACAATAAAAAGAAATATTCAGGTGTGGCTCAAGCTACTGATAATTATATCTTTTTGTGTGAAGTGGATGCTTTCTGTGAAAGTTGAATTAGTCAGCTATGTGTGTCAAAACGTGTTGACTTTTGCTCTGTTCTAGTTAAGAAATAATCAGAATGGTATCATAATTTGCAATAGTCCAAGTGTGTGCAGTGAGGCCTCAACACTTCTTAAGTGTATTTTTTGAAACTTAATTAATTATTGCACAGAAAAATATTCTTTAACCCTCTTTTGGGTAGGATTTGGTGGCTTTTGTATTGGTCTATTTGATGGAGTACCGGTAGAAGATCGGGTATACGTACATGGGTTATTTCACAGTCTAAATTGCTCACACCATGGTGCATGCTTTATCTGTTGAATATATGCAGTTTTCTAATTGTGAATAAAATAATTAAAAAAAATATATATATATCCACTTTTTACTCGCATAATGTCAGTGCACCACAGTTTAAACCAAGTTTATGTAGTGAAGCTGTAGTTACATTGCAAGAATCGGTGTGATTTGAGCTGATGAAAGACACTTAAACATCAGATACACCTCTTGGAATGATCAGCATATTCTCCTCAATTATGTTGTTCTTCTTTTATCAAACTCAATCAGCATTTTTTCCAGAAACCACATTGTGACTCCTTGGTGTTATTCTCTCAGATGACCTTGAATTGATTGAGCAGCAGCTGTGACGCGGATCAACTTTGAAATAAACAGCTAATTTTGTCTGTCATTAAGTAGTCAATTTAAAAAATTGCAAATACATTTTTTCATTAATCAAAAGGCCAGGGTTCCTGTGAAAGAAGATGACTATACTGTGAGAGTGAACTGTTAGCATTTCACTGTGGTCATAGTGCATCTGCTAATGTCTATAATATAGAAGCCAAACAGCACCACTAATAGGCTAACATCCTCAGGGTGATGGATGGGAAAGCCCTTGAGGAGGCAACTGCCATTACTGAGGATGCTGAGTGGAGATGTGTGCTGATGGCCGGAGTCTTCTTCCATGAAATGAGGCTAGGGGATCCGATCTGGTCAGAGGTCAGTGCTGATGAGTTGTACACACAAGTGATTACAAGAGTTATAGGCTGGATTTCACATATGCCACTATGCAGCTTGATAGATTGCCCATACTAAGATTGTTGGGCTGGTGTACTCTCTAGTGTAAGGCTTTGATTGCTTGAAAAAAGTAAAGCTGAATTTAAAATACTGATCATCAACATCAAATTCAGTTCTGATGTTGAGGGCTATTCACAGCTTTCCTTATCATTTTAACTGGATTTAGATAACACACTAATAGTTATAGCGACATTTTTCTGAGGTGTGCCAGTTCACTTTGGTCTTCCCAGGAACTTGTCAGCGATCAATTAGAAGCACTTATTGACCTTAGGACCTGCGTTTACCTGGCCTGAAAAGTGACTACATGGCTCCAAAGACAACTGAGAATGACAATGTAGCTAATAATAATGTTTGTCTAAAAGCAATTTACAAAGTGCTTCACTGCTCATAACTGCTGAAACAATTAATTCATCGATCAGTCAATTGATAGAAATGCAATCCAGAATAATTGATTGATTGACTATTGTTATCTGTTTATCAGCCTCTCATGTCTGAGGATTTACTGCTTTTATTCTGTTTCATATTGGTGTTGACAGCATATCTTTGGACAAAACAAACAATTTAAAAAAGTCACCTAAGGTTCTGGCTGATTGTGATGGGTTTCGTGGTTCTCGTGATTTTTTTTATTTGACATTTTATAGATTTGACCATTGACAGAAAAAGAAACAATCATAATGGTTGGTTGCATTCATATTCATAACCAGATAGAATTAAACAATAAAAGACCATCAATAAAAGACATCCAAAGTATTGGTCCTGAAATTACGAAAACAGTGGTTATGAATGACTGAATGTGCCTGTAAACATTCTGACTTTGCTGTCCTAACAAGCAAATTAAATTGGAGAGCTAAGCATCCATTAATTTGGATACCATAAATCACCCAGTGCATGCTGGGATAGGCTTCAGCCTCCTCTGATGGAATAAGCAATTTAGAAAATGCACAAATGCACAGACAGATGGAAAGAACTGATGTTACCTTATCAGACTTTTTACTTTACCTAAACAAACTTTACTGAGTAGATTTACACTACAACAAGGTCGTACTGTCACACTCTAATCCCATTTAATTCCTAATTATGTCATGGTGTTTTTTCCACTCTTGAGGTCTCTGCTGGGAGTTTAAGCCATATCGTAACAACAGGCCTGGAGGAGAGTGCTGATAACAGTGTCCCTGGCGGTCTAGTGTGCAGCTCCTGCATTTAAGAGATCTTTAAGATTTCTCTGGCCTGATTGTTTTGACCTAAATGAGATTTGGGGGGGGGAGTTCAGATGTTGCCTTATTTCTTTTCCCCTCTATGTTTCCTCCCTCCCTCCTTCCACTGTCCTCTTTAATGTTACTCCAACCCAGATAGAGTTTTACAAGTAGCTGGGAGGTGACTTTAGTCACATGAACCCATTCACACCCCTCTGTTTCCTTCACTCTCTTGCATTACCTCAAAGTAGGAGGAGCCACATAAGGCCTGGAATCTGTAGGCCAAGAGCTGTGTCTTACCGTATTCCTCATGTTCTCTTTTTAATATATAATTATTATATAATAATTTCTTCTATAATTATTTGTTGTCTTTTCGTCTTGCCTCCTTTTTATGAATATTCATATCAAATACACAAGCTCCATATTGGGGTGGCACACCATCTGCTGTGGAAGACTGAGAGTAAACATTCCTGATTTCACTGTGCTGTCTGTCCTCTTTGGTTGATGGTGTGCCAATCAGTGAAACCACCTACTGTAGTGCTTTGATTGGAAGCAAAACCCTCATCCTGTCCCCCCACTGCTCATAGTTTGACCCCTGTGCTTTGAAGCAGTTAGCTTGTTGTAATCCACTGCCAGCACAGCCAAGGCTGAGTTGGTGCAAGAACAATTTTTGTGTCACTGAAACAATGAAGAAATTAGTCGTTATTTGGCATGAACTGCCCAGTGATGTTTGCACCCACTACATGAAATCATGTTTTCTTGGTGTGTTACATCTGTACCGAGTATTATTCAAATAATATTTCATATTATACACTCTTGAGCTTATACCCTGTGAATGTGACAGCTTCAGTGTGGCAGCTGCTGTGCAGTAGGGTGTTGAATGGTATGAGCCCCTTTTCATACAGGTGCATGTCAAGGTTTGAAAACAGGAATGCATGAGATAGCAGAAACACCTTAAAATGAAAGGTAGCAGCCTTACAGAGAAAACCAGTTTCACAAAGCTTACAAGACCATTACGTGTGTAGATTTAACTTGACAGTTAGGACTTGAGCCTGTATTTTATTGTGTCTTTCAGTCGGTGTTGGTGAGAGTCTAATCGTGACCAGTGTTGGGAGGTGCAGCACACCTGGCCGGACCTCTTTGCTGCTGAATGTAAATTTTTAAGCGGCCATCATGGACATTTCGCAGTCAGGTGAATAATGGGCGTCTGCTAGTTTGATCATCAAAGCAGAACTAGTTCCACCAGTCGTTTCTTCCTCTCAGTAGAAAATTATCATCATGTCCAGTCACCTTTTATGAAATGTAATTCACTTTTAGCTGAAGGCTGTGCTTGTTATTTTGTCACAAGACCAATCCTTGCCTATGATGTGTGCATATAAAGCCTATGGCTAATTTCCAGCTCAATAGTAGGCTATACAATAGAAGAGCTTGGTAATACGGTTGTAAAAATTATTATCTTTATGTTATATGTTGACATTGCCCTGTTAACATTCAGTGTTACTCGCACAAATGAATTATGTGTATGCATGGGGGCTAACAAATGTGTTCAATGCATTTTCTTCCTCAGAAAACATTTGCAGAGCCAATCAGTGGATCAGATTAGATCAGTGGAAGAGTGTGAAACTATTAGCAGTAATGTGCATCGCTTAGCCGTGTGCTTGTGTGGATGCGTCTACTCTCCAATGCGCCTGTGCTCGGTCCAAAACATATCACAAATATCATAGACATACCAGTGTTTAGTAGGTTGCACATAGTAATAAAAAGCAGGGCCCTCTGAACTAAGCAATCTAACATTTATGTAGTGAAATAATTGTGGTCAGTCATAGTCAGGCCAAATAGTAGACCTGACGGAGAAAAGTCACAGTCACAGTTCTCCTTAAAAGTCTTTCATGCTTCATGTTAGTCCCAAACAAAAGGGGAAACCTTTGATCTGTATTCAGACTCAATGAAAATCAGTGCAGGTGATTAGGCTCAATAGGCAGCCACTTTGGATATAAATGAGGGAATTATCACATGGCTAAAACATCGGGGATAATTCACCCCACTATTTATAGACTCAGACTACGGGGCCAAATTTATTCTTGATTCACCCCTCTCGACAGAAGGAGGAGAAATCTGGTCTGGGACCTTGGTCGGCACTGATGTGGGGCCCAGATTATGTGGTAATGTGAGGGGTTTCAAGATCTAGTCTTAAACCTTCCATACTGCTTGCAGACTCGATGTCGCTACCCTGATAATATCAAACATGTTTGATGTTTATGAGTTCAAATCTGGATGACGACGATTATGATTGTGTCAGTACTTTCACAACAGCGCCAATAGTTGAATTTCACTATACCAACAGAATTCTACCTTGCAACAGTGGAAAATATCCCGTTTGAACTAGCTAACCAAATGTTAGCGTTACAAGCTAATGTTAATCCCAGAGCAGTAGACTGTGTTGCCAAGCGACCCTGTCTTAGACACTGCCTAGACCTTGAAGCTAACATTAGCTAGCATACTACTGCTGATGGATAGTAAAACTGACAGTTAAAATCTCACCTCCAGTTCTTGTTTAAGAACAGAAAACCTGTGTTGACAGAGTGTCCCCAAACATTGTCTCATCCCACTCGTTCATCCTTCTGCTTTTGTTTCTTCTCACTGCAAAGTATTTCTAATGTTACAACAAGTTGTTGCACCACAGTTTCGATTTTGTGTGTGTGCTTCCCCATGAGATTAATGTGGTGGTGCATTGTTCCCTGATTGCTCTCTCTGACACAAAAATCTTAATAATATCCTGTTGGGTGTGATGTGAAGTCTTTTATTTGCCAATGCCAAGCTCCTGAATTTTGAAAGTTAAAAGTCCAGTGAACTTGGGGGGGGGGGGCATGGGAATCTACTCTGATAACAAGGTCTCCAGTGTTTCTGTGTATGTAGTGTGTTTGTAAAAAGCAAAAAGTGTTTTTCTGTAATACTCTACACATCCCTACTGAGAGCCACTGTATGTAGGTGGTAGCACAAATACCTCAATGAGTTTTTTTTTTGTTTGTTTTTTTTGCCTGATTTTTTCCTCCAGAGGTAATTAGGTGCATTCTTGTTGAAGTATAAATGAGGAACAGTATATTCCACAGAAGAATTGTTTGTTTATATTTTCAGGTCATTTGTCATGCTCAGTCTAGATTCTTTCTTGTGCCTCTTAGTCTAATCTAGGAAATCTTAGACCCTGCCTCAATTCATGATTATGTGCTGAGCTAGTATACTGAATACATGATGTACATATTGTTGAGATGTCTAAAGGGGAAGCTCCTTGTGGTCTGTGCAAAGTCAGATCTTTTGTATTCAACTTGGCAGTTAGCCTACCCATTCACGATTTGTAGTGGAGATGCTTTTTCTTTGTTATTTCTCTTCAAAGCAAGTCCTTTGAGAAACTTTCATCTGTGCATCTGTCATCATTGTTGGGGCATGAAGTTACCCTAGAAACTCTTAGTACACACTTCTTGATTGTTTGTGGTGAAAAGGATGCACTTCACAGAACATTGTGAAACACAAAGCACAAAGACCAGAGGTGTTATTTTTACAGAACGTTATTGTTCTGCAGACAGATAGCTTTTTTTCCTGCAGTCGTTTTGTTGGATTTCTTATTGGCACTATCAGGATTTACAGTTAAATCCATTGTGGACATGTACATCATTGCATATTTGCTGCAGTGTTGATCATTGATTTCTTTCTGCAGCCCTACATTTACATTTACCAGGGAATGATACAACTATCTCTAGCTATTTTATGTAGGTAGGATGCAGAGTGAACAGCTATAATGACTGTGGTATTTAAGGGTGAAACTAGGAGGGTGTTGCCAGTTTCTACATAACTAAAAGAAAGTGAAAAAATATTCTGACACAATACTAAAAAGCAGAGGAGTGCTGGACAGTCAACAATAAGAAATTTTGTTGTGTTGCTTTATCTGTTGCAAAGCTCATCACTAACCTTAAAGCTGGATTTTGTGTACAGTATATATATAATAGTCTTGGCATTTTGGATGGCATACTTTTTTGACAGAACTGAAAGAGCTGTGCTTTAGCTTTCAGCAAATGTGCAGGGGCAGTCCACCATAAAGGCTGTATCAGCCTGTATCAGAACCATAAGGCCTGCATCAGCCTCCCTGTGGCTCCCTCTCTCCCTACTATTTCCTTCCTACCATGCCTTTTACAGTTCATTTCAGTTTAGCCCAGAGGCAACTTGAGTAAACACTCTGCTTTTTCAACAGAGAGAATGGACAGAGTGATGTAAAAAATAAAGTTTCATCACATGACCGTAGCCTGCACGGTACCATCTATATCGAAGCAGGTTCTCTTTCTTTTCGTCATTAAGTGGTGCATTTTCTCTGCATCCCTTCACCCACTTAGTCCCTCCCATTATCTTTCACTCTTCTCCTCTGTGCAAGTCTATTTCTGTTACAATCCCTATAGCCCTCTCTGTTTCAGCATATACAGAGTTTAAGAAACAGAAACCAAGTCACTGCCCTGTCATGTATGCCAATATAATGTACTGTGAGTTTGTACATCGTTGGTTTGTCCTTTCCGTGCTGTCTTTTGCTGTTCAAAGGATGTAAGAATATGATGCACAGTATATAGGACATTGGGTTAAAACCTTGTGAAGTACCCGTGGAGAAATGAAGCATAAACACTTTTGAGATAAAGACGCAAGGTTGAAATGGATGTCATTTGTTCCTAAAGTTTTCTCTCTGTCTTTGCTTTTTCCACAGGGCAGTGATGCCTGGCATGGTGATGTTTCGGCGGCGCTGGTCAGTTGGCAGTGATGACCTGGTGCTGCCCGCACTCTTCCTTTTTTTATTGCACTGCATCTGGTCAGTCAGTATTTTTGTCACTTTATTGATTGATATATATATATATATTTAATTTTAGATTTATCAGTGTATCTCTAGACGGATACAATGGCGTCCAAAAGTCTGAGACCACTTTTGGACCCCGCTATATTTTTCTTGATGTTCATTATTACTTCCTCATCCTTGTGTTTCAAACTCAGGCTGGTGGTTCTGTCCGTGGTTCTGTTCGGCCTCCCTTATGGCTCTGACCAGTCCTGTTCCGTAACACTGGTGGACCATGGCCGAGGATACCTGGGCATCCTGGTCAGCTGCCTTATCTGTGAGAGTGCCATCATGTGGTTGAGCATGAGAGGCAGCATTTTGTACACACAGCCCAGGGAAGCTGTGCAGTATGTTCTCTATATCCGGCTAGGTAAGACAAGCAGCTGCACACACTTTTTTTTTTTCTTTCATATAACAGGCTCTTTTGCACACGATTGCCTCTTGTTGCCTGTTAGCATTGAAGGAGGTGGTTTTGAGGATTAGTTGTGTTTCAAGTTGCAATTTGAACATAGTTTATATTGATTGGGCAGATAGTGATCGTTATTCTCCTCACTCCTTCTCCCTCTTTCTCTCTCAAGCTATCCTGTTGGTCGAGCTAGTATATGCCGTGGTGGGAATAGCCTGGCTTGTCCAGTACTACCAGCCGTGCTCTGATGTCACAGCCAAAAACCTGGCTTTAGGTGAGTGAAAGAGGGTATGAAGGGGAATGGAAAAAGACACTTTAAATTAAAAGGTGTTTGTTATTCTTGAATGTGAATAATGTTTTAATGTCCTTTTCAGGAATTGTTGCATGCAACTGGCTTGTGATATTCAGCGTCTGCATTACCCTCATGTGCACCTTTGATCCTACGGGTCGGACTTTTGTCAAACTGAAAGCCACCCGTCGTCGTCAGCGCAACCTCACAACATACACACTCAGGTACTAACAGGCCCTTAGAGTTTCCATTTCTGCCATTTCTGTCTCTTATTTTGTCTTGACACAAAATTCAACTAAAACACAACATCCAGGCATGTATGAGAGTATTTGTTGCCTTTTTCTCTACATTAGACACAGGCTGGAGGAAGGCCAAGCCAGCAGCTGGAGCAGGAGACTTAAGTTCTTCATGTGCTGCACAAGAGCTCAAGATACACAATCAGTGAGTCACAACACACACTCACTCATTTCCCCTCTGTGGTTGAAGGAAAATGGATTGAAACCAGAATGAATCCAGAAATATGCCATTAAGCCCTGTCAGGATTAATGAAAACTGACATAGAGGCGCTTATTCTTATCTACTTACCAGTGACATTAAGTATTCCGCACAAAAAATGACTGTAAAATGATTTAATTTCAGGTTAAATCAATTTACAAGCAGTCCGCAAAAATGTTTGCCACGACTAAAGTCATAAACAGTCTTGTAACTTCCATTCACTAGACTAGACTGCAGAATGGAAGTCAGCTTTCAGTCAAGAATCCAGTGTATTATCTGATTCAAATTCAAACTATTACTGTGTCCTCAGTGAGTCTGTATAACTCCAATGGGCATATAAAGCCACGGTACCTCAAAAAGTTAAACATCCAGGTATTTGTAATTTGTGGATCAGTGCAGCCGTGCATGGAGGTATGGTGATGTGTAAATGCAGTAATCCACAAGAAACATCTGTTAGGCAAACGGTATTGCTTGTGGATTTGTAAAGCCAAAGTTGCCTCACCTTTGTGCTAAATCTATGTTACCTCATTTATAAACCTTCAGAATTGCTAATGGGGTGGGGAGAAATATACACTTTTACATTTGCTATGAACTTTTGCTCACGAATTTCCCCTAGGGGATAAATAAAGTGTCGATCTATGTTTCTATCTAGAAGCACTATTCAGTTGAACAGAGCACAACAAACAGAGGGTTAGGCAAACTTTCTGTAGTTCGGTCCTCTTTTTAATACTCTGCTTTTTCAACTTGTCCTGATATCTGCTGCTTTCATGTCCAGGATGCGTATTCAGAAGTGGCCAGCCTTTTTGCAGAGTTCTTCAGAGACCTGGACATTGTGCCTAGTGATATTATTGCTGGCCTGGTACTTCTCCGCCAGAGACAGAGATCTAAGAGATCAGCTATCCTGGACCAGGTATCACTGTCTATAAAATATGAAATAATAAGATATATTAATGTCTGTATTTTTGTACTTGTGTATGCATGTGCTGTAATGAAAATAACCTTTCTTTCTTCCTTTCGTTTTCTCATCCTAAGGCCAACAATGACATTTTAGCCTTCTTATCTGGAATGCCTGTAACTCGTAATACCAGATATCTGGACCTTAAGAACTCGGTGAGTTTCTTCTGAGTGATAAACTGACAGAGCCACGGTTGACTTGTGATTTATATCACGTTAAGCCACAGTGGACTCTTGTGAAAGTTGTGAAAGGATTTGAATTCAAAAAAATTAAATACTGGGTCACAAAAATACAACATGCATTTTAAGTCATTCATAAAGGTTCTCCTGTGACCCAAAGAGAGGACTTAGTCTACTGTAGCTAACAAAGGTTTTACAAGGCCATGATTTGATTTTATCCAGGAATTTCACAAAATACAGCAGGGAAAAAGAGAAATCACGTAAGGGAAAAAAAGGCAATGGCACACTTAGCTATTTTCTCTAAACAAAGCAGTTGTGTGTATATTTCACACATTAGATGCAAAATAATGGAAATGCATCAGATCCAACAATTAGTCTGAGGAACCTTTTTACAAGAGTTATTTTCTGCTGTGGTGTACGGTTTATCTGCTATTGGCGTGTGTGCACACACTTGTATTCAGCTGACTGATTTGTTACTCTTACTCCCTGTGTGTGTGTGTGTGTGTGTGTGTGTGTGTGTGTGTGGTGTGCGTGCGTGTGTGTGCGTGTCCATGTGTGTGTGTCTTTGTGTGTCCGTCTGTCTGCCTTTTCCTCTCCCAGGTTGAGATGAACATGTACAAGGATGTGTGCTACTACATGCTCTTTGCCCTGGCTGCATATGGTTGGCCCATGTACCTGATGAGGAAGCCTGCCTGTGGGCTGTGCCGCCTCGCCAGCTCCTGCCCGTAAGCACTCAAACACACACACCTGCACAGTTGCGATCTATTTGGCTTATGTGTCTCATGAGCCTCTCCAGTGCGAATCAAATTTCACATGCGTCAACACTTGCCAAGTGGTAATCCACTGAGATAATGCCACTCTAGTTAGACCCACTCACTGACACATGCAATGTTGAATTAATCACATACTCTTAAACAGATTGCCTTCACTGGGATACTAGATTACAGCTCTGTAATTTTACCTGTTCACTGTATGTGTCCTTAACACCCTGTGAAACTTTAGTGTTATAAGTCGTTTTGGTAAGTGTAACATATAATTAATGTAATGTGTGTGTTCCACCTACTGTTTTACAACTTTTTTTTTTTTTTTGCGTCTTATCTTCCCGGCTCACCCCAGATGTACATCAGTGTCTGGCTCTCGGTTGTCTCAATCTGTGACAGTGGAGGAGGACAATTGTTGCGGCTGTAATGTCCTGGCCATACGCAGACACTTCCTGGATCGAGACCTCAAGCAGGTTCACATTGTCTACACTTCCTGCCACGATGCTGTGAGTAATCTGACAACCACCTAACGTGCACTCGGAGGTGTCTGGTGTTTTACTTCCTGAATAAAGCAAAGGATGTTTGTTGAGGAGCAGTTTAACAGCATCAGGCAACGGCTCATTTGTATTTCCTTTTCTTTGTTGTTGTGCGTGTATCATTTTTTGTATAATACACTGTTGAGGTAAATTGTGATATGCCTTTTTTAGGCTATTCTGCACAAAGAGTCCTACAGCCCTGGATACAGTGTTATGCTTCCAAACCAGACGGTACTCTTGTCAGACAACATCATTTAGCACAGGGCTGGTGTGCAGTGCAGCACACTCACAAACTGGGAGCTAGTCTGTTCATTTAGTGGCTTTATTTAGTGGCTTTGACCATCATTTATGTTTTGATAACACTTCACCCAGCCGTTTAAGGAGTGCTGAGAGCTGTGTCCACATCCTCAGCAGTAAGTCAAGTGTGTCCTCAGTAGGTGTTGGACTCGGCCAAAGCTGTGCTTTGTCACAGACTCTGTTTGTGGTCATCACGGACAGAATCATCAGGTGCAGCTGAGGACGGGGGAGTGTCCACTTTGTTGACCTCAGGATTGCATTTCTGCTCTCAGCATATGAAGCACTCTCGCTGGCTTTTGGTGCATCATCCCATCTACGGGAGACCCTTCCCCTGTGGACACGGGGGCAAACATTTTTTAGTCAGTGCAATGACTGTATTCACATTTTATGAAGAAGGTAATGTTGGGGACCTGTTTTAAACCTGTGTGATTAGTGTGCCATTGCACTGTGCACTTCTGTTATAAATTTGTCTCTAATAAAGTTTCTGCATCCCAATGTCCTGGAATTTGAGCTGGTGAGTAAAAATGGCTGATTGAACTGACTGGCATGATGGTCACAGCTACAAAAATAAGTCCGAGGCTGTCAAATAGCAAAAATAAATAATAATATAGATTAAAAAAAATTCCATGAATTTTTAAAGTGTAGTTGCTAAGTCAACATATTAATATCCTGCTCTCGTAGTTACAGTAACACAGCTTACTGCTTTGGTGTTTACAAGTGGGGATTTAAAAGTTAGCATCATTTCTCTCCAATAATGTATATTTCCCATCACTCTCCCATCCGAATGTGTGCCTCCAACTACTCTTATTAACAATTAGTTCCATATCATGAAACAATCTCTACACAGTCACAGACACAGTCTGCACAAATTGCAGTTGTTAAAATAGTTTCCCAATTACATAGAATAATGAATGTAATTATTCTGTTTTTATTTAGAACTTCCATAGTATTCACACTGGAGCCACTCAATGGTGATGATTTGTAAAGCAGAGCATTTCTTAGTGAGGTTAGCCAGCGCTGAGTTTCCATCTATAAATTCCTCTCATGGAGTGACTTATATGACTATGTGCTGTGTCAAGCTGAGGAAGGTATGATGACAAAAAATGAAACGAATGAAGTATATGTTCACTCCTAATTTTCCCCACTCGCATGCTCTTCTCACTTTATAACCAGCTTCTACTGTCTGCTCTGCATCTCACACACAGGTTTACGAGACTCCATTTTTTGTGGCAGTGGATCACGCGAAAAAGAGGGTTGTCATCAGTATCAGAGGGACCCTATCGCCAAAGGTGAATTTCAGCTTTCTTGTCTCGTTTTTTTAATGGTTTCCTGCACCTTTCGGCACCTCACATCACCAGCACCTCCAGAGAAGATGAAGTTCTCACAGTTTAATGCGGTGTTCTCAAACTCCTACACCCCTCATGTTTAGAGCGTGACTGTCCACTTTCAGAAATGAATCTCCATTTTTTTTTTTTTTTTTACATAAGCATTTGGTAGAATTCCTTTGGTCTTGTTAAACTTCAATTGAACCAACAGCTAAGAGATTAATCATGGCCTAATAACAAAGGCAAAGTATCTTTTGAGAGGAAAATAACTACCGTACTCATCTTGTTGATCTCTGATGCTTTGCGCCCATTCTCTCAATACATGCAGTTTACAAATACATACAGTCAAAAGATTGAAGAAGAATTTGCAAGGCTAATATATACATCTAATGTGGGCCATGCAAGTGTTGAGCCCTCATTACACTCAAACGTCTGACATGCATCATTAAAATAAGAACAACCTTTTCAAAGACTGGTGTTCTCCACTCATTAGGTGCCATTGTAGCCTTATGTGGAGCATCGTGTTGCACCTCGTCTTTCAGGTGTCCAGTGTAATCACTGTCTTAGGAGGTAGTGTAGTACTTAAATCGAGTCTATATGAGCATACACTATTATTTCATAGTCTTACAGCTCTTGGTATATTCAGGTACAGCTAATACAATATAACAAATAATCAAATTTCCAGTACAGGTTATGAATGGTATTTTCAATTCCTCTACCTGATCTGTGCAATATCAGTTCTTTTCACTTTCTCTGTCTAAGTGTTCCCTTTTGCACTTCATCCACTTGTGTTCTCTTCTTTATTTCACCTTTTGTACATGGTTTTTTTTTTTTATTTGTGTTGTGTGCTTCAGGATGCCTTGACTGATCTGACGGGGGATTCTGAACGTTTGCCTGTAGAGGAGCAGCATGGCACCTGGCTGGGCCACAAGGTGAGCGATTACTGTTTCAATCCACGCACTTAAGACACGTATGCTCTGCTGCAAAGTCTCCTCTTTCCTTAAGTTTTTCTGTTCTAGTTTCTCGTAGTTCAGTTTCAACAAGTAACAGTATCCCAGACTCTAAAGGTCATTTCAGTTGTTAATAGAAGAATAAAAACGATGGATATTTTAATAAGAGATGACGCAGACTTCCTGTCTGTATTTCTTTCCCTCTCACTTTCCTCCCTCCCTCCCCTCCCAATGAATACCTTTCTTTTTCTTTCCACTCTCAGGGGATGGTTTACTCAGCAGAATACATTAAGAAGAAACTGGAACAGGAAATGATCTTGTCACAAGCCTTCGGAAGAGACTTGGTACATGACTCAGAACACTGTATAATGAATGGCGGGCTCAATATTAAACATGATCTATACTTTGTACTGTGAACTTGTGTTAACATGACTGTAGTTCTTTACCTTTACATTAACCCTAAACCCACCGTGTACAAAGAATTGCTCTACAAACTGCAGTAGAGGCAGTTGGTTGAAATGATTATCTTCAGTGTGATAACAGTGTAATGACTCTGGCTGTCCCACACAGAGCAAGGGCACCATGCACTATGGGCTGGTGATAGTCGGGCATTCTCTTGGTGCAGGCACTGCTGCTATCCTCTCCTTCCTGCTGAGACCTCAGTACCCCACACTTCACTGCTACTCTTACTCTCCACCTGGTGGCCTTCTAAGGTGAGTCAGTCCGTGTGTGTTGGATACAAAATGCAAACGGCTACAAAAGAGAAGATGAGTCTTTCTGTTTGTGTACAAGAAAGTTTTGTGCAGGAAGTTATTACAAACCGGCTTGTCACTTGTCCTGCATAAATCCCATGTGCATGTTTATACATTCTACGCATGTTTAACTCAAGTTTGAGCGTTTCATACCAGACTGCTATCACAGGAATCCAGGTCACCACTGTTTACTTGAGAGCTGGCTCTGTTGTAGCTGTTGTTCAGCTCAGTGTTAAACCTGAGAGTTATACCAGACCTAATGTAAATGTAGAGCTGTGAATTTTCAGTTCATGAGAAATAGTCCTTTCTGTTTTTACACCGGAGATTTAACATGACAATGGGAGTGATGCGTTGCCAGCTTTTATTGTGTGTGGTGTAGTTTTATAGAATTTCCTTTTCTTTATTTGATAGTCTAATTAAAATCCTAGATACTAGAAGTCACCACCAAAATATCTGTTACAGAATGATGGTCATTCTAAAATGATCGAACAGAAGTATAATAGCAGTAATGCTATAATTATTATAGAAATGCGTGTATAACTTTTTATAACAAAGCCAAACAGTGACAGACCTGCCATATATCTGGTAGGGAGATGGGCCATGAAGCCAGGCCACATAAAACATATTGATGTATTTGAACGACCAAGTTTTATTTATTTATTTATTTATTTTATCCTTTCCTATTTATCCTTAAATGTCACACAGTATTGGTTTGGTAAATGTATCTCAGTATATAAGAAAAAAAATGGTGTTGTGAAGTATAAGGGATCTGAAAAAGTGTTTTGGGCATGTACCCACAAGCTGTGGTTTACACTTAAGTTTGTCTTTTTTCCCCCATTACAGGATAGTTTATTTATGGTCCAGTGGTTCACAGATCATTTGCAGTTTGACTGGTCACACTCGAACGATATCCAATGCTCTGCCATGCAGCTAGCTGCAGCGCAAACTGTGTTTGCTATGCAAATCATGCTGAGAGAGGCTGTACCAAGAGATTAGTAAATGCTGCGGTGCATTTTTGGCATTTCGTTGAAGTCAAGAGAAAATAGTTTCTCAGACTTTGGTCAGAAGATACACAGGTGACAAAATAAGGGGAAAAAAACAATGAACAAGGAACAAATGAGTGAACATGCAGATGCTTCCACACAGAATACGAGTGGTCACTGAAATGTTTGAGTATGAAAATGAATTATACCACATGTATTCAGATTTCAACCTAATTGAACACCTGTGGGAGATAAGTTCTTTTAAACAGTGCTCTCCACCACCATCATCAAACACCAAAGATTGGTGTTTCATATAACAGATTGATAACAAGAAGCACTATTCTACTGAAAAATATCCATCCTCTTGTGGGCACACAAGATGGTGATTTGTTATGATGTTAAGGTGTACTGTTGCATCAACACTATCTATAGGTATTAATGGCCCCACTGAAGTCCATATGAATGTCCCTAGTTAGCCATTACAATCCCCCAGCGGACTGTACAGTTATAACACTGCACTGGGTCATTTGCATCTTGTTTACAGTTCTGTACTTGTGTATAGTTGCAACCTTGATTCAACAAACCAGGCAACCACTGACAGTCATAAACCATAAAAACAAAAGTGACATTCTTTTCTTCTCAGCTGCCAAATTCAAAAAGTAGCAACATTGAAACCATTTTATAGGCACCCTCCTTTTCAAACTCTGAGATCACACTTGTTGCCCTTTTTTGGTCACCTGTTCACGTGCAAAAAAAAAAAATGTTTTCCAGTGTTTGCACCTGTCTTTGTAGACTCTGATTTGGTTGTTAATACGTTTTTCCTGCTTATTTTTTCTCCATTATTTTCAGTTATGGAGTATAAATACACTCACATTTGTGACCTGTCTTGTGCATATGTTTAGATAAATATATTTCTTAAATATTTGATGTTTTTAAGCACTTTATATCAAAACGTCTGTTTGAACACCCTTTACTCTCTGCACAGGTCATGTTTACTTAATTTAACTCTTTCTTTCTTCTGTTTACCCAGTGAGGATGCCATGGAGTACTCCAAAGAGTTTGTAACATCCGTGGTATTAGGAAAAGACCTGGTACCAAGGTATCTCCTCTACTACATCCAGTATTCTGTGATTAACTTCACTTTGCTGCAGTATAACCACAACAAACATATCTTACCTCTTGTCTCTCATAGGCTGGGCCTTTCTCAACTGGAGGGTTTCCGACGCCACCTTCTGGAAGTCCTGCAGAAAAGTAACAAGCCAAAGGTGATTGAATCTTGTAATATTGTAGAAGGTGATAGACCGTTTGGACCACAACAGCATCAAAAAGAAAGATAAAAGATTGTGTCATCTTGCAATAATACAGGGGGATGCCCTATAGACTATCATCAAAAAACACCTCTACTGTACTAATAAATGATTAAATAGTTTCGCAACATATTTGCATTCTCACCTACCAAAATCAACAAAATAAACCGAGCAGCATCACACTTCTGCTGGATTTACTACATTTTGCAATGGCTGATTTAAAATAAACAGCAGGGTTCCCCACATCCTTTCACAACCCTGCAGTTATCTTTGCTGTAATTGAAGCATCATTTAGATAACCCCTGGCTGTTGCAGAAGAAACATACAATGTACAGAAGATAAATTTAGATTCAGATGTGTTACGTTACGTAATACTTTTTTCTTTGCATCAGTGGAGGATCATTGCGGGAGGCACCAAATGCATCCCGAAATCAGAGCTTCCACTGGAGGATGAAGACCCTCAGTCTCAGCCAGCAGCACCCCCGAGCAGTCGCCTCTGGCTCCACCCCAGTGACCTCAGCATTGCCCTTTCAGCCTCCACCCCCCTCTACCCTCCTGGCAGAATCATCCATGTGGTGCACAACCATCCTCCAGAGACATGGTGAGAAAATTGATTTGAAAGCTGTTGGTAGATTCTAGCAATTAAATCTCTAAGTGCTGTTCTTCGCTGTTGCTGCAGATTCCAGAAGTGAGATCTGCCATCAGTGAAGTGGTGTTGGCTCTTAAAGCTTGTCTTTGTACAAAACCATACATTTTTACCATACAACTCCATTTCACAAATGGTCGAGTGGGTTGTATAACTGATGCGTGGACACTGTTTTCTCAAAGTAAATCTTACATTTGCTTCACACCTGTGACATAAAAGAACCGGCAGCTCTGTGGTAAAAGGCATACACTGCATTTTTGCAATAGTGTGGGTTTAGAGTGTGTCATGCGGCACTCCCCTACTCTTCTGTTTGCACTCTCCGCCGTGCTGTCTAATATCATTCTATTTTATAGTCCTCCTGTCTTTTGTATCTGTACATTTTCATGCCTGCTTGTTTTGTAGTTTGCACATTTTGGGAATACGCTCACCAAGCACTTTATTAGGAAAACCTGTACACCTGCTTATTCATGCAGATACTTCTTCCTCGTCGTCTTCTCTTCTCATCCTGTTCTTCTTCTTACTATGCATCATTCTATAGTTTGCCATATACAGCTGGTGAGCTTTTCCCCAACTTATGAGCGTGTTCGGCTTTCTAAAATAAGATCATCTGTGACTAAGTATTCCACTCAGTGATGCGATAGCTTGGATTTTGCTTCTCCCACCTGCGCTGTATTGTAAGTGAAGGACACTGAAGCAGGTGGTAAGTCAACATGTGTCCACTTCATCTTTCACCATGATTGACAGACTTTTTCTCTCTCCCTCTCTTTCCCTCTCTGTAGCTGTGGCCAGGAGGAGCCAACCTACTCGGCTCTGTGGGGGGACAACAAGGCCTTCGATGAGGTCATCATATCACCCGCCATGCTTAATGAGCACATGCCCCACATGGTGATGGAAGGCCTAAACAAGGTCTGTTTTTATCTGTGTGCATGCAGACTGTTGATAGTTGAAATGATGGTGAAGTGGCTTTTTAATCGTGTTCCCGAATTCCAACACTGGGTGACTGAACTGATGGATGATGAGTATGTGAGTGTTTGAATTGTCTCAAACTATTAAAACAAAATCTTGATGCATTCACAAATATTTTCAACAATTGTTCATGGAGGGGGATACCACTGTTTGAAACTGTTTTAAACTGCATGTTGTACTGCGTGACATAGGAACAAATTCAGACATTTTTAATTAGAGCTATAGACCAGTGCCTGAATTTTTTGTTTTTCAATTGTAACATGATATTTCTGGCCCATCTTTTTTTAAACCACTCCTTTCCTTCTGCTTTCAAAACCTTTCTCCTAATATGAAAACTACAACATCCAGTGCTTATCTAGCCACATGCTCATGTATATGTTTTATATTTATCTATATGTGTTTCTATAAATGATTCCAGTTATTTTTAGTAAAAGACAGCATCTCTGGCATTTAAATCTACCCATCTAATGATTGAACACTCAAAAAGAGAAAAGACACAGGAAGAGAAAACTTGAAAGGTTTAAAGTTGTGAAGTTCAGTGGTATTCCCCTCAAATGTTCAGTTAAGAATTCTTTTTTGGGGCGTTTGGGAAGATTGATGCATGTCTTTAACCTGCAACTGAACACACCTTTTGTTTTCTCCACATTGCTCCAGTCTCAAAGCATGGGAACGGTTCACTCCTGGTTGGTGTCATGGTCCTCTCTGGTCTTTCTGAGTGTATTCTTCATGCACATTCAAAATCTGTTTTGATAAAAGGGTATTAATGTGTATGTTTGCATGTGACAGATCCACTTTGAGGATTGCACTTTCCTGTGGCTGCAGAGTTTGTTCCTCTCTGTGTGCAGTGTGTGTGTTTACGTCTGCTGTGCCTAGTCTGTAGTATGATTCCTCTGGTGTTTCTGCAGGTACTGGAACCATTTTGTCCCCTGTCTGAGCAGGAAAACTTGGAGCCAGAGGAGCTGGAAGTCAGTCAACCTACCTGCAGTACCAATGTGTTCATAACCACACAAACAGAATTAAACTCTTGTCCTCTTCCACCCGATTACTCCCTTCCCACCCACAAAGACTCCTCTTGCACCGCCACCCTCACAGAGACCGAAGCTGTCGCTGTCTCTCTGACTGCCGCTGCTTTTCCCTCTTTTTTAGACGCAGAGCCTGTTGTTCTTCTTCGTCCTCCTCCGTCAGCCTGTACTTCTGCCCCACAGCCGTGCTTAGTGTCTGATCCCTCACTTGTTAACAATTCTCCTGAGCTCCACTTGGGAGCACTTTCAGTTGAAGATGATTCATGCATTCCACCACAAACCCAATCAGACTCGCCCAACTCTCACCCTTGTGTGAATCTGATTACTTCTCTTTCTGAAAAAGATGAGGTCTGTCGTTTACAAGAGCCAAAACAGTCCTTCTGATTCTCCTCTATAGACTTTATGACACACAGTATTTGACTTGGCTCTCATAAGCCACTGTTTATAACACAATTATCAATCTAAATTGTCATGTCATAGTTGTAATTCATTGTGAAACACTTGAAAACTGTCGCTGTTAATACTATTAATACTGTGAGTGGCGAGGCTAAGATGAAGAGATGTCATACCCATGAAGTTCAACAGGGTAAACTTTTTACCTGATGTAAAATTCAGGATTTGGCGTCAATCCTTGGAGAAAGGTCTTAGAAGACTGATAATAACAGTTACAAAGTTGTCACAGACAAGGTGGAGAGAGCCTGCCATCTCCTCCACAAAAAGAATCCACAAAAGCCTGCAAAGCAGCTTAACTGATGTAGCAGCTGAGAAAACTGAGTAATCGTTCTCCCTTGCCATTAAGCCTTCCTACCAGCATTATTGCTCTTTCCACTTACACATAAGCCGTGAGCTGGATGCAACAAGTCCAGGCGAGTTCAGCCTTGAAAAGGCGTTCCAGGAAAAGTAAGAAGCTGGGAGATTGAAATTAAAAGAATTTGAACCGTTGACAAATCAGGGCGAGGTGGTAAAATTAAATGGCTGCATTTAATTAGATAGCTCCTTGAATACATCTCAAGTTAATGTTGTATACAACAGCACAAAAGTTTCTCATTTCTTTAAACCTTAAAGTCAGAAGCTCTTTACAACCCTGTATGATGAGTCCAAACCCACCTGCACTCTTTCCTCGTATTAATGAGATTCTTCATCCAGCTCTCCTTAATTCAGCTCTTCATTCTTTTTCATTCCTCTCACAGCTACGGCACATTTGGTCAAGTGTTGTGGCATGAACTTGCTAACCCTGTTCCTCAAGCTAACAAGTCGTCTTTGTATTCTCAAAGTTTCCATGGTAACCTAATTTCTTTCACATTAACTGCTCTTTCTTCCTTCTTGGCTGGGTTTTTGAGTAGCTGCAGCTCTTCTCTCTAGATTTCTTTTCCCTTTTTTGCTTTTTGAAAGCACATATTCAGCTTTTCCTCAATTATAATCCCTTCAAGGAACTGTCAATTACTCATCAGTAGCAGATGGAGTAAAAAGGGGGAATAAATGTGTAAATATGGGGCACTCTGCTCAACTCCACTACTCTCTTGTAAAATTGCTGCTCATTGAATCTGACAAATTTCTAATTTCCCCTTATTACGGACTTGATACAGCAGTCAGACTCTGAAACTGGAATTATATATTTAATGTCCCCTACTGTGCATTTCATGATGCTTTGTCATAATGTGCTTCATAACTTATATATGACATATGACTCTATAGCTAAAGGGATTGTAGAACTCCACTGCATAAAGCATAAATTTCCCTCCATGTGCACAGACTCTGGAGTCTCGTGTCATTTTGTTTAGGTTTTTTTGTTTGATAATTTGTTGATTGTTGTGTCTATGACTGAGGCGATATGCTTGGTATTGTTAGTGCCAAATATCTGTTGTAGTTTATCAATTGCAGCAATCTTGTCCTCATGTAACACTGGTCACACTCACTCATGTAACATTGTCATGTTTTCATTTGTGAGCCATAACCAAAACATACTAAACATGTTAATTTAATGCCATTTTTAACTTAATTTGTTTACATAATTTTCATTTCGTTTTGCTATTTTATGTTCCATTGTCACATGTATTTTATGTTGTTTTATGTGTTCTCTTGTCCTCTTATTGTTCCAGTTGTTTTTATACCACAATGTGTTTCCACCAACTTATTAAAGTTAACAAATATATGTAATTGTGTGTTGATGTGATTTGCCGTTGGTGTTTGTGTTCCTCACATTTTTAACACATTAACACAACTATTAAAATTTTGTGGGACAGGATTTTCTTGAATGTTTTTGAAGCTGCATTTACAGCTGTCTTATGGATTTTATTCCTTATCATACTGTAGGTCTTGCATAGTTCTTGCTCAGGCATCATGACTCCATTGTGGGTGTTTAATGTCAGTTGGAGTAGGTGTAAGCTCACCTTTAGATTGCACTTCTTTACACTGCTTTTTAACACTATAATGATAGATGTAATCATATCTGCAGTTAAATATAGATCTTACTAAGGGTGATCCAAATGCATAACAAGACATTCTTAATTTGCATTTATTGTTCATATACATGTACCTATCTATTGTTCATTTATCTGAAACTTTAATTTTATATAGAAAAACATTTTAACATATTTCTCAGTAGGGTTATTTGTTTATTTGGTATGCAAAAAAAGAAAGTAAGCAAAATTGTCTGTTGCTTTGGTGCAGCAGTAATAGAATTATAACTTACAAAATTTGATTAGGGAGATTTGTTTTTTCCGGTTTAGAGCTGAGCTTGTGTATCTTTCTGAATGCAATTACTGTTCCATCCATGTGGATTCCCTGCCCCAACACCCATCCTCCCTGCTGCCTTGCTCTCATCATACTTTTACCTATCAAGTCACGTGTCTCTGTTTGCCTTTGTGCTTGTGACAGGTGCTGGAGAACTACAACAAAGGGAAAACAGCTTTGCTGTCGGCAGCCAAGATCATGGTGAGCCCCACAGAAGTGGACTTGAACCCTGAGACCATGTTCATGGATACATCAACAACTTCTCAGCAGCCGACGCCTACAGCCCACCACCGCAGGAACAGTAGTGTTCGGTTAGTACACCAGGCACCACTGTGGGTGTGTTGGAGCCTAAAAGAATATATATAAAACAATTTGTTTGATCCTCTGTAAATTCACTTTCTCCTGTAACTTAAAATACAATGGAGCAAACCTCTTCCTGAACTGTAGTGGTAATCATGGGGACATGTCTCATTTTAATAATCTAGCCAATACTAAACAGTACTACTGCTACTAACTGCTACTTTATTGTTTTCTCAAAATCATCATTTCTGTCTGTTCGTTTGGTTTAAAAAAACAAGACAAAAACCATTGTTACGGTAAGCAAAGCATGCCAATACTAATTTTGCATAATCTGCTCCCTTCTCTCATGCACGCATGCACGCTGTCTGACCACAGATCAGTTGCAACGTATGGTAGTATTCAGTTCCCCCCTCGCCCTCTCTGGTTTAGCCCCTGTCCAAAGTCGGTGTGAACTCCTGGTAGTGATGGTTGAATTATGATGTTATCTCTCTGTATTAGATGCTAATACAAGAGCATATCTGCACTAGTTTACACTCCTGGCCTGCCAGTCTCTCCTTTTCTCTATTCTTTCTTCCATCTACGTAATGTTTCACTGGTGTTGACATAGTCTGTAGAATGTAGATATGGTTTAAATACTAACACTTACCCATCTTTCCCTTCTTTAACCCTCCGTAAGTTGTTTTGACCCATTTTTCATGTCTGTCTTGTGTTTTGGATCCCCTTTCCCCTCCTTTCCCTGTCATTACTCTCCAACCCGTTCTTCTCCTCTCCTCTAGTTCATGTGCCCAGTCTGAAATATCTCTGGATGGTTTCTCTGAGTGCCCTCCTCCCCCAGTGCCTGTAGTGTTGCGTGGAGCACGGGAGCGCCTGGCAGTGGAGCTGAGGGACCGCAAAGCACCACTGGCTGTCATGGAGAGTCTCTCAGACGCCGAATCCCTCTATAGCCTGGATTCCCGACGCTCCTCAGCAGCACTAAGGGGTTCACCAATGCTGGGTAGCCTCCCGTTCCCTTTGGACGCCCCAATCCCAGAGGAGAACCCATCTCTCAGCTCTCGCACTGAATTACTGGCTGCTGACTGCCTTTGCCAGGCAACGCCAGAGCATCTGGGTGAGGTTGGGCCCTTCTTTACCCCAGTGGAATCCAGATCCACCCCGGAGTACCCCATGCGGCTATCTCCTGCCACACCTCGCTACAGTGGACACCATTCCCCAGCTCTGCTGAACCAGAGCACCTTGGCACAGCCTATCAAGCCAGAGCTTAACGCCAACCCAAAAATGCTTCCTGATGGGGATCACCAACAGATTCCTGGTGTCTACAGTCCAGGGAGCACACCTAATGCTCCGCTCAGCCCTCAAATTTGTTCTAGACCACTGGATGCAGAAAAGGAGGATTGGGAGCTGGAGACTGCCGAGAAACAGTTAAGTGCAGAGAACAGACCGGGAGCTTCTACTCCTCCACCCCAACTATCCAACGGAAACCCCAGCCAGGCGGTGCTGGAGTTCGCCCAGTACTTAGACTCTCTATTCAGACTGGACGGCAACTGCTCACCGCCTCTGGAGCTGTCTGATGGGGAGTCAGAGTCAGGCCGGGGTTCCTTTGGGCAAGGTGAGTGTCTTGGAGATGGACAGCGGTTGGATGACAAACAACTTCTGGCCAGAGCAACACTAGAGCCAAATCTAGTCCCCAAGCCCCCACGCACTTTTGCCGGATCCGCTGATCCCTCTTCGGGCATCTCTTTGTCACCCTCCTTCCCTCTCTCGTCTTCTGAGGAGCTCAACGACCTTTCCCCCGGTGAGGTTGCCCCACCAGCCATACACTCCCTACGAACATCTACCCCTTGCCACTGCCCTGAAGAGAACACACTATCATCTATGGTGTAGCGTGCTCCCAAGACTCTGATGTCCTTTGCCCTAAATTAAGAGGTGCAGTCATCCAAATTTTGAAACATATCACAGTACATGCATGCAATGGAATGCAGTCACTCATCAGAGATCCAATGACAGAACTTGACTGATCACCTCACAAACTGTTTCCATTCTTCAGGTGTCCCCTCTGAACGCTGTTTATAGCATTTTCACACTATTGCAATGACTAAGAAAAAAGATACCTCTCTCTGCATGCCAGGGGGCTGTGCTGCTTTTGGGTGAATTTAAATAACTGTAGCTTCACGATGCCATTCCAAAACGATGTTGTCTCACCCACATAGGGACGCGTCAGCATTACATCAATTCCCTGACTTAACAAAATCAAAGGGAGAATAGTTAACTGAGCAGGGATTCAAAAACTAACACTGTAGAAGAGGTTAGCATAGGCACATCATCTGGGGTTGATGTACTGTACAACTTCCTGCACCCTCAGAAGCTCCAGAAATTTTGTCCAGCTTTTATTTTTATTTTATTTTTTAAAATCAGGAATGTGAAGATGGAAATATTTGTCAATCAATAGAAGTGAGAAGACATTACGAAATGTTCCTCAGGTCTATAAAGAATTGACTTTGAGAAAGAGAGTATGTGTGTTACATTGGTGAGAATTTGTGTGTCTTAAGAATTTAGTGATTGTGACAAACTTATTACAGACGCCTATGGATGTTTTTGAGTCTTTTGTTTACTCTTTATAGTGCATGAAGACATTTTTTTTCTTTATTTTTGAAGAGAAATTGTCACTAAGCCACTTAGATTGACATTTGAATACTCTTGCACACGTCATATTGCTCAATTTAGCCCCCTTTGCCAAAAAATTTAATACATTGTATTGCCAAATGTATTTATGAGATGTAATTTTGTATATGTATATGGATATTGCTTTATTTAAACACAAGCTAAGTTCATTGTCTCCTCCCCATAGCCATACTGTTGGATCTCATGTAGACTGTTACACAGCAACACCACGGAAAAGATGTCGTCATGTTAAAACACTGCCATGGCTTTCATTTTAAAAACACAACCTCTGCACCTTGGGTTTGAACCAATAATGAACTTGCTAATAGTCCCAATCTCATAACTACTGTACCTTTCTCTTTGGAGAGCTCTTAGCAACGTGCCCAGGTCAGGGTCTGCATGCTTTATGCATTTCAGAGTAGCATGGCTGGTATATAACTAGTTTTGTCATTAAGTCACAGTAAATAAGCTCTAAACATGTCCAGACATGATCATACGTGTAATCTCAAACCTTTGAGAGGCTTTTTAAATGCCCAGGTCACCTGACAGGACCAAACTGTGTATCCTAAAAGTGTCCCAGGATATCATTTCTCTTGTTCTCAAGGTGCTCTCAGTCATCTTGGATGTCAAGGTGTTTGCTTCCCTTTAATCCGGTTCATCTCAAACATGCTTGAGGTTGGACCGAATGAGTAAATGGGCTCGGACATTATGTATGCCAATTCTAAATACTGTATGTGGTATACAATCTTCCATATAACTCTGGGTGTAACAGGTGGCTCACAATTTACATTATTTATTATTGTTAATGTTAATATCACTTTTATTGCTATATTTGATGGTATTATTATCCTTACTGCGCTTGCAACAGATTGGTTTGATGTCAGTGGTTTTTATCTCAGTTTTTGGAAACAGTGTGGGGAATTTTTTAGACTTTCCCAAATGTAAGGAGTTATATATTTCAGCTTTTTTTCTGTCTGAGTGGAAAAGTATGTGACATTCTCCCATGGCATGGTGACAATATGCTCTTTTTACAAATCTTTCCTCGTGGTGAGACATGCCGTAGAGTGACAGCCTGTTCACAGTGACCTTTGGTGCAGTGCCACCATCAAGCCTGGAGTCACCATAGTGATCATCACTGTCTCTATTTGGAACAAGATTTGCTGTGGTTTCTCACATCAGACATTTCCAGCCAGTTTACAGTCTGACACTCCTCAAATCATGCTGCCAGTCCCAGTAGTCTCTCACAAGATACGCAAAGGTTGGGCCAGCGGTTTCCTACACTCACTAGCTTTGCTTGCAGGCAGTCATACACTAAACACTGCTGAAAGGAAGCACTATAATACTTTCCATCATGATGTGTACAGCACCATCTTCTATGTGTAATTATTTATGCAGATGTCTAAAAAAAAAAAGATAAATTCCAATAGAGTCATGTAGAAAACAAATATATAATAAGGAGATAATGACTATATTAAAAGAGATCAGTATTGACATATATATATAAAAAATATTTCATTTGAAAGTTATTTATTCAGACTATTGGCAGATTTACAAATTGGTCTATATTGAAAGAAGAATAATTCAACTATGTCTTGTCCATGTTTACCTGGTTTGCTTCCCCTCCTTTCCTGCCCCACAATGAGAATGTATTTAATCCCTCCCCCTCACTGCCCTGCCTGTAATGGAATAAACTACAAACTATGAAAATATAACTATACATTTTTGTCATATCTCTTTCAGCATGAGGTACTGGTATACTGTATAGTGTTTAAATGAGTCACAAATTTTAGTTCATCATAGTTCATTTCCGGCTTATTTTCCTCACTGCTCCAAATTTAGTTGCGTGTTTCTGTTTATCTTGCATATGTTAATAAGAGTATAGTGTGAACATCAATGTCCTCTCTGTGAAAGTGTGTAATCAAGGTTCTATTAAGTTTCTCCTAAAAGGTTCTGAATGTAACTGGCACATTTAAGCAGAGAATTATTCAGATTAACAGACTTGACTATTTGTAAAAGCGAATTGTTTTAAACTAATGACTTTTAATGCCAAGCACCCTGGATATATAAAGGATCGTACTTAGGAGGAAATTTTGCCAAATGGACCCATCCTGAAAAAGGCGGTGTGTCATCAGTTTTAGAAGTGCTGAGTGCAGATGGATTTTGAGTAAAGATGGCATGAGTTGTTCAGAGCTATATTTAAGCCCAAGTGTAGGTGCAGTGTATTGTGAGCATACAGTCTGCTTCTGTTGAGCCTTATGGAGGTGTCATGAGTCAAATGACACAGCGTGGATGGGAGGTGTCTCTGTTTGACGCACCTTGAACCTGACTCACAAAACAGAATAACTGAATAAGCTTGGTAACTGCACCGAAGAAAAACTTTAATACCAGTTAAATGTACAACATAAGCGAATATATACCAATAACTCATTTTTTCCCCCAATATGTTCTAAAGTATAATGAGAAAATACTGTTAGGAGACAGGTAGCTCAGCTGTACACAGCTGAGATACATTCCTCATTAGCTTTAGACCTAACAAGCTGCCTAAACTCTTTTATCACTATTAATTATGGCCGTATCACAAGTCTGTAATAATAACGATACTATACTGCAGAGAGTATAAAGTCAGCAGTGGGCTCACTTGAGTGTACCACCCAAGACTTTCCATTAAGATATCAAGACATCCTTGAAGACAAGATGGTTCACCTCAAAATGAATTTTTAGGTTTAGCTTCCAGATTCTTATGTGCAAAAATAACACAACATATCCAACTTTGTCAGGGATTGAACAATACATTCCTGAACTTATTTCCATTGTTGTCTCTGGTGTTTACACAGCCCAACCTCTTCGGGACAGTGTTGGGCAATATCCAGCATTAAGATATTTGAAAATAAGGCTAAAGAAAAGTATGTAATAGACAAACAATTGATAAAATCTTGTGAAAAAGGCACACAAAATAAGTAAAAGTCAGTGACATTAAAATATTAGTTGCCTGACATAGAGCAATATGTAAATATCACTAGATTAAAAAGTAGTTTATAATACCATATTAATATTTCCACATTATATTAAGGAATACTGTTAAGCAACCAACAACTGATCAGTCCCTATCACAAAAGAGAAGCTATCTGAGATGTCCAAACTATTCTCCAAACTAGAGTTACCACCTTACAATTGTATGCCTGGCCAACCAGCTAAGTTGCAGGAAATGTTGTGACAACCTCCCCTTCTGTTCCTGAGTTACAACCACGGATGTATTCAAGACCTATTTATGAGTCTGATAAAAAAAAAAAAAAAAAACATGTTCAGTTTACCTCCATACCACCAGAGGGAAGCAAAGTATCAACCTCCTGAGTCACAACTACGTGTCAGAAATAAAGAAGAATAACTTCCGGAAAATCACTGCAAAATTTGCGAGAGCGCTACTGTTAGCTTAAAGCTAGGTTAGCATTAACACTGGGTTCATAAGTGTAGCCTGATTTCTAACCGTAGCCATGAATTAAGAGGCAACTGTCAAACCCTGTTCCGTTCAACGTCTCGGTGGGTAAAACATATAGCTATAACTTCGGGAATTTACCCTCTCTTTCACAATTTTATAGTATTTAATGATGTCAGGCAGTGAGCTAATTTAGCATGAATGTTTACACAGCTGTGTTAGCTAACTGACTTCGTTAGCTGCAGTTAGCCATGTTAGCTTCGTAGTTAATTTAAACTAAAACAGTCTCCCACTGTTCTGACAGTTTTTTTTAATCGCGTTATGGTCAATATTATTGGCAAATAATGTATTGTCAGTATGTTATCGTTGCAATTAACTATACGTGTCGTTGACAGCAAAGGCATTCAATAAACATCATATAAACAGCTCATTTATCTTGATATGGAAATTATGCACTGCAACTTTAATATAAAAATACTGAGATTTTGGGTGACCCGTAACCTACATAGTCTTGAGTAACGTTACAGGCATCAATTGTGTGTTTTATTCTGACCTGTTAGACAAGGTAAACTACTTGTGTATGAAGTAGGGCTGCAACTAACGATTGTTTTCGTTATCGATTAATCTGTCAACTATCTCCTCGATGAACCATTTATCATCAGACCTATAAATTCGGTTTCCTATATCCTATGAGAAATAAAGGCATTGCTTTCTTACATTTGAGAACTTGAACCAGACAGAGTTTTTGTTTAAAAAACAGTTAGTTATCAAACTAGTTGCTGATTGTAACAGCTCTAGTATAAGCAGTACATGAAGCTGTCACTGATTTGATGCATGTCTTTACAGTGGCTGATTGGACACAGAGGTGTTAGACATGTATGCCTCTGGGAAATACAGCTCACGGGGCCCTGCTCTTATCCCCCGGATGAAAACCAAGCATCGCATATACTACATCACCCTGTTCTCTGTGGTTCTGCTTGGATTAATTGCCACCGGGATGTTTCAGTTCTGGCCCCACTCCATTGAGTCCACAGCTGACTGGACCCTTGATAAACGCAGTGTCCATGATGCACCTCTGGTCCGCCTGCCTGTCTCCAGCCCCATTCCTGAGAGGGGTGACCTCAGCTGTCGCATGCATACCTGTTTTGATGTGTACAGATGTGGCTACAATCCCAAGAACAGAATCAAGGTAACTGTCTCGCAAAACAACGATCACACCATTGAGCTTAGACAAACTAAGGATATCCTCCCTTCAACATTTTGCAGATTTCTTTGCTAAAATTTTAATCCGTTGTGGAAATGGTTGCTTTTGTAGGTCTACATCTACCCTCTGCAGCGGTTTGTGGATGAATTGGGGGTTCCCATCAGCAGCACTGGACTGTCTCGAGAATACAATGACCTGCTCAGTGCCATCTCTGACAGCGACTTTTACACTGATGATGTCACCAGGGCTTGTCTTTTTATTCCATCTATTGATGTGCTGAATCAGAACTCCCTGCGCATCAGAGAGACTGCCCAGGCTCTGGCAATGCTACCCAGGTAAACATTTATACTAGACCCAGTCAGTCAAACTGACAACATTAAATTTTCTGTTAAATTTTCAGTTTTATCTATCTGTCGTTCCTCCATTAATCTTGTGTGTGATTGGTAGATGGGACAAAGGGATGAATCACCTGCTTTTCAACATGTTACCTGGAGGCCCCCCAGACTACAATACTGCCTTGGATGTGCCCAGAGACAGGTACTAATAAGTAGATATTAAAAGCCATTTTAGTATTTAAGAATGCTTCATTGTAATGTGACAGTAATCTTTGTGAAATCAAAAATGACCAATAATGGTTAATTATTCCAGTATTTTCAAATAATACAGTGGAATTAATTACATTTCCGGCTGCTTGTTGTTAACAGGCTGCATTTACATGATGGGAATGTGTAGAAAGAAACACTCATGTGCATTTTTGCATCAGCTGATATACTACCAGAGTCAGTTCAGACATCTACAACTTAAAAATGATGTAAGATTTAAAAGTTTTATTCCAAACACCAGACAGGAGGGAAACATGTTGTAATGATTCATGTGTTTAGGATTCCTGTCAGCAGTTCCCACTTTTAACAAAGACAAATCATTTCTTGTTTATTTATATTATGTTTCCTGGACAGATGAAATTAATATCCATGCAACAATGGATTATGCAACCTTAAGTGGCATTTACCATAAGTGTAGTCACCCCTCGAGTGTTAAGAATTATCATTTGATGACGATGAAAGAGATATTTACAAGCAATGAGGACATAAAATATTTTCAGGAGGCCTTGAGGAGACGTTTCAAATCTGGTTGTATTTAGCAAGAGCAAAGAGCTTGTGTCTTTCAAGATGCCCTGTGGGCTAGAGTGATGGTTGACTATGGAAGAGGATGGGTTTATGAACATGCAGCCTTGAGACAATGAACACTATCTTTAGCTGTAGAGAATTTCCTGAGCTCATCCAGCTGGAGTCCATTTGGCATGGAGCCTCATCATAACCAGGTGTGTGACTGACAGTGTGTTTCCATCTTATAGTCCCCTTGCCTGAGAATAGAACTGATTCAAAATTGACTCAAAATTCATTGTATCATCAAGTGGACTAACATGGGATCAATCAACCAGATCACTAAGCCTCGTTTGATACCACTTGTGTCTTACGTCATTATTGTTAGTAGCAAAGTGCTAACGGGAAGGAAAAGAACCAATAAATGAGTTTGCATTTTGAAGTATGTTCCTGTAGCTCATGTCATGTGTGGTGAAGCATTGTTACAATCCAGGTCCATTTGTTTCAGAGCACTGCTGGCTGGAGGTGGTTTTTCTACATGGACCTACAGACAAGGTTATGATGTCAGCATCCCAGTTTACAGCCCTCTTTCTGCAGATGTTGAGCTGCCTGAGAGACAGCCAGGGTGAGCACATCTCACACATTAACTCTCATTGTTTTATTTGAGTGTCACGTCATGAGCAAATTACAGTGACTTTACTTATTTCAACAACTTCTCTACAGACTGTGCTCCAAGGGAACAAAATTATATGTGATGTTTAGAACGGTCCTCTCAATAAAATAAAATAACTTGTGGTTTATCAATACTCTTTAGGCTAATTGCTGATTAAGTAGTTATTTGATTAAGAAATCAACAATGTAAAGTATGACTTGATAAGTTGCATATTTCTTGTTGTCATTCCCCAAGGCCGCGGCGCTACTTTATTCTGTCTTCCCAAACTGCCATCCACCGAGAGTACCGTGCTGAACTGGAGCGTTTGAAGGAAGAAAATGGAGAAGCACTGCTCCTCCTGGACAAATGTAGCAACCTCTCCCAGGGTGCCGCCTCTGCACGAAAACGCTGCTACAAGGGACAGGTGTATGACTACCCACAGATCCTGCAGGTGGGAAGCACAACTGCATTCAATATTATTTATTTCAACGATGAAGAATATCAAGATGTATTATTTTTGTTAAATGCACCACTTTCCTGAATTTGGCAACAAAAATCTGATCTCTTATTTTTTGGTGTCATAATTATTTTTTAGTAACTCAATAAGAAATTCCGTTGTCAAATCCTTATATTAATATCACCAACAATGGGTGTTTGTTCTAGGAAAAAAGAATGCCATATATGCGTTTGAGTAGCTTACAGGCTCATCGTTTACTGCTCAACAATGATGAGAACTTCAGTTCCTGGATCCTCGTAGTTCCTTGGCCTTTATTAAGTACTTGTGTTGGAGCAGGTACATTTTGGGAGGTTGAAATAAAAACTCAGGAACTAAAACTGGGAACTAGGATACTGTTGTCAAAATGCAGTTAAAGTTCCAAAAATGTTCTTTGGTTCTTGAATAAGTTTCTAGCAGTGGAAATGGGTCAGTTAAGCCCGGTTTTAGTTTGTTTGTCTGTACAGTGCAAAATCACATGGCCCATTAACGGTTTGTTCCCAATGTATCCCTACAGGAGTCGTCGTTCTGTGTGGTTTTGCGTGGGGCGCGATTGGGTCAGGCTGCCCTCAGTGATGTGCTGCAGGCTGGCTGTGTCCCCGTCATCCTCGCTGACTCTTACATTCTGCCATTCGCTGAAGTACTTGACTGGAAAAGGTCCGCTTAAGTCACCAAACAGTTGAAAACAAGTAAACGGTTTGACAGTTTGCCATTTTTAGTTCACTAATTTAATGTTTCTGCACAGGGCATCCGTGGTTATCCCAGAGGAAAAGCTGTCAGAGATGTACACCATCCTAAAGAGTATTCCTCACAGACAAGTTGAAGAGATGCAGAGACAGGTAACAGACACAATGTCTAACTAATCGCACAGCAAAACTTATTTTAAGGGGCCTTACATTGTTTGAGAACTCACATAGTCAGGGGCGCTGCCACTGGAGTTAAAGCTCTTGCATGTCATGTCTTACATGTGCCTGTACCTTAACCAGCCAACCTGTCACATTTATAGAAGCCAAAACAAATTTTATGTGTTGTGCGACAGATAGATATTTGGATAGCACACTCACTTTTCTGAGTTTGAATTTCCGTCTTTGCTCAGTCTACATTTTAAAAAGCTTTTATAAGACTCAACTGTGTTGATATTTGCTTGAGTGAATATACAGAGGACGGCTCATTCTCCCTTTCCATTTGATATCTGCATTGAGCCACAATAAACAAAAGTGAAAGCAACTATGAGAAAAGTGCACCAGTTCAGCTGCTCCTCATTCTCTTGTATCAACTCTGGTCCATTTACCAATTATACTGGCCAAACAGACATTTTAGGCCAAGGGCTCAGAGACACGCTTAGGGTTGGATTACACCAGACAAGCTCAAAAACATGGCTTGCTCGTGAGGTGGTTGCATTGGTTGGAGGGGTGTCCTGCTGAGTATGGCTCACAGCTAACTTGGTATCAAAGGTCTGATATTGTTTTGTTATCCACTGGTCACAGTACTCCTCTGCCTGCCTGGATGGTGCACAGATGGATTGAATTGGTTGCAAGTTCATTCTTGTCTGAGATATTTTTCAACAGAAATCCTTTTGCTGAGTTTGGTGAAACTAATGGTGCAACGCTCTATAGGATTTTTTCGTGCTATTGGTCACAGTTTTCGCCATATTATAGATTTACCTCTTGAAGATAATGGGTCCGTCCGAGAATCCTCACTTGTGGTATTTGCAAGTCATCAAATGCCTGCTTGTGTGACAAATTTCCGGTAACTGCCACAGTACTCAAGTGCGTTTTAAGATTGCAAGCATATGGAAGTTCAGCAGAGCTCACCAGGACATGTTTGATTAATAAGAACATCACGTCTCTCCCACAAATACAAAAAGACTACAGGGCTCAGTTGAGTAATAGTAGGAGACATAACCATAAATTTGTAATGTTAAGACATGAATAATGATATTTATGCTGATTCCAACATGTCATAAGATGAAACTTCTTCATGTCTGCTAATTTATTGCGGGTCCTGGAGCCCAGCAAAGCCTCAACATTGATTTCCTATTCACTGATATGGTTGAGCTGATGTATTTCATTAGTTTGTCCAGCAGATGGCTCAGCAGCTTTTGCTTTTATAGCGTGTCTGGTTTTGTTCCCATGTGGTCTGACTTTTGTGCTTACAAATGAAAAAATAGGCAATTCATACTTACCTCAAAGGAAATACCACATAGTGAACAACTTTTATTTAACTTTTGTTTGTTTAGTATAGTTTACTATAGTTTTGGGTTTAGGTAGTTTAGATTTCAACATAAATTATTGTTACACCTTTTTAAGAGTCAGAGGTCAGAGAGCAGGAAAAAAAAACAGCTGGCCTGAAGAAGATTAATTGATCGTTTGGGTGATTTGGTCCTCACATTGGTTTTCATTGTTGTTCATCAGTTGTCTTTCTGGGAGGTCAAGTGTCAAGGTCAAATATTGGGTTTTTGGGGGTTTTTTTCTTGACTATAGCAGAGTAACGTCTACATAATGGGCGACACTGCAGTTTCACTTCATCCTGCAGTGACAGAACATTTGTTTAACTTATGGAGCAAGTCCTATTAGAGACCAGGTCACATTGTGATAGGCTACTGTTGAGCTTCCATCAGTAGACTTGTTTAAGATTGCAGAACTGATTTTTAAATTTGAGATGATGTAATAGCATCCATTTAGGTCACATTTTAAAAGGCCACATACTAAAGAGCTGCAAAATGTTAACAGTGCTCAAGTGCTTTCTCCCAAGAGCCTTATTTGGGTCATACCCTCAAAATAGGACACATACAATACAGACCTTTATTGGATTAGCACAGTCAAGTTAATTCTGTTATTAATTAGAAGATATAAGATGGGAAGAGAGAATCATTGCCCATGATGGAGTTCAACTTACTCCTTATCCTTTCTTCTGCTATTGTCTTGATATTGAGCTTTGACCTGACAACCAGCTTCTTCTTTCAGACTAATTCTACATTTTCTTTGTTGTAGCCTCCCATACACTGTATACAGTCTATGTAGACTCTCCAGCACTTGACCAAGCAGAACAGTATGCTGGCTGCAACTGATTTGTAGAATATGTCAGTCAGTTTGCTCTTCTCTCCCTTACATGCTGTCTGCTTTTCTTCCGTCCAATCTTCTTTTTACATGCATTGTGTCAGGATGATGACAGTTCTCAGTGGTTTTTTGGTCAGTCAGATATGTAATAACAGATCCTTTATCTGAAGGGTCTAGAGTTGCAGATTTTATCTCCTTGAGCGATCAACTGAGATCTTCCACCAGATTTCTGTTCTTTCCTTATCAGAACTTCACAGCCCAAATTTGAGGGCTGGAATTTATAATGAAATCTAAAGTGTAAAGGTTGAACAGAAGTGGACACAGTGCAGTCCCATGGTGCACTGTGTTGCACTGCAGAATGTTCAGACCCTCACAAACTATGGTCTATCATTGGGGTACTCTGTAATCCAGGAAACCACGGGGCTCACTAGCACCAAGACTATGTAATCCCACATGAAACCAGCCGCTAACAGTGCTCTTCAGTCGTGGACCTCTAGGCACAAAGTCCTGCTACTTTTTATTTTAACTTTATTTTGATTTACACGTGTGTGTGTGTGTGTGTGTGTGTGTGTGTGTGTGTGTGTGTGTGTGTGTGTGTGTGTGTGTGTGTGTAGAAATGTTTTGATCATCTGAACATTTCTACGCACACACGCATACACATGACTTGTTAATGATCACAGTCAGAAGTAAAGTGCTAATAAATCTCAAACAAAACAATATTGTCAGTGAGTAGCTCACATGATTGAAACAGACTTGGTTTCACTGCTGGTTTTGATTATGTCGAAAACTCTAATGATTGTCTGGTTCTGTCCACAGCTCACTGGCTGCCAATTCTGGTCTATAGGTTGAATCATCTGTCAGGCACTCGACAACTTCCAATGAGTTGAACAAAGCAATGCAGACTACTGTATTCTAAATTGCTTCTGATAATCTCTTTGACCTTTTTTATTATAACATTTTAAACAACAAAAGAGTGAAAGCTGCTGGGGAGTTCTTTAAACTAGAAGGAAATGAGAAGATAATTTGCTTTTAACCAAGCATTGCATCGCATGACTGTTAAGTTTGACTTACAGAGGGATATATTTTGGACACTCTTGCAGTTGTTTGCATTATTTATCAATATTTGCAGCAATTTTATCGTTACAATTTACATTACATATAATTTTCTTTTTATTGGTGAAATGAATTTTGGTTAGCTCATGGACTGAGACTGTTTTATTTGCTCTATTTGTTCTGCTAAACAGATAACAAAGTGTAGACTATAGGCCCAAGGCTGCAATTGGAAGATGGAGTAAAGTTTCTCTTCTTCTCTTACAACGTTGTGTCTTCTTCCCTACTCATAAAAATTCCTGCAGGCCTGGGAGCGGGTGGAGGGTGGTGGGACGGGCCCTCGGGCCAGCACAGTTTGCTTTCTGCGTCCTCCCAGTCGGAAAAGAAACTTTCATCACTGGCTGATTTATGGGCCGTTGGGATTCCCCCCTGAGATTAGAAAGTCTTTTTGGATTCCCCTCACCCCCTCTATAAAAATAAATGCTGTTTTGTGTTCTACTCCAATGCTTCATCCCATACAGAGATATGGGTGATTTAGGCAATGGTCACATGTTGTTCACGTGCCACAAAGGACTTACTTTGTTAAACATAGAATACACACATTAGCCGAAAATACATTCCGGTGCATTCCTATAGGAGGACAAGATAGAAATATAGCTCACTGCTGTACACACAAACGCTCAAATCGTCACGTTTTCTAGCACGGAACTGTGGGTCATTGAGGAGCTGGTGGGGTGGATTTGGGTCAGTGTAGCACGGTGCCTCCTGGCAGGAGACAGTGTTGTTTAAAGCTTCATTAACTCTTATAGGGCTCTTTCGCCTCTGAACTGTCCCTTGAAGTTTCTTAATACTATAGGGGTCTGCAGGAGACGAGGGGGCTAGACATATATGTCATGGTCAGTCACACTACTCCAGATTGATCAGTTCATTGTAACTTGCATAAATATACAGGTTTCTTTTATTGATTTCTCTTAAAATTCCTTCCTCTCTGCATCTCAGCCATATTACAGTCAGAGTCTAAATAATCTATATGAATAAACAATTTCAGTGCACAGGTATTCTTGCTCACGCTTGCAATCTTGGCTGAAAAAAAAAAACTATGAAGTGAATCAAGGATGAGGGCAGTTGAAGTTGAGTATTCCATCAGCCAATGTGATAACATTAAGATATGGGTTAAGAGTTCACTTTTCATTAAAGTCTGTTTTGCGCATCAGAGATCTGTTGAAATAAAACAGGCACAGGCAAAAGACATTTCAGAAGTCTTCAGAAGAACAGTTGTTGAAGAGCAAGAGGCTGGAAAGGGCTCCAGAGCTCTTTAAAGACATGGACCAGGGGGGAAAAAATCTGGATTTTACAGTTATGACTTCACACTGGTGTTACCTTCTGTCATGTACTCTCTAGGGTAAAATGAGAATAAAAAGACAGACACTGTAGCAATAGCAACATCTCAACATTTTAATGAAATCTTATTCAAGTTAAGGTGAATTATGGTAGCATGTGTAAACAAATTCATTGCCTCCAGTACAGATAAACATATAATTATTCTGTGTTACTTGATCATTAATAGTTCCACTATGGTGACTAATGCTAGAACAGGGTTTGCTTAGACCTGTATTCAGAAAGTTTTGATCTGACAAGATGGTAATTTTTTTTTGTTACATATGTTTGGTTTTTTTTTCGTTGGTCGGTGCAAATATGCAATTCTGCACCTCTATATGGTCAACATCTGTAAAGTGAATATCTCTGAGTTGCCCATTTTTGTTTGTATGTGTATATTTCAAGGAGTTGTGTTCCATTTGTCCACAGGCACACTGGTTCTGGGAGGCCTACTTCAGCTCCATGAAGGCCATTGGATTGACAACACTCCAGATCATCAATGACCGCATTTACCCATATGCTGCACGCACATATGAGCAGTGGAACAATCCACCTGTGGTGGTATGTAACTGTGTGGACTTGATGTTGACGTGGATTTTAAAAGTATTTGTAACTAGCAGCAAGAATATTATGTTGTTATTCTGCCCTAACTTTCCATTATTGTCTTTCAGAAGTATCTGTTATTTAGCTATATCTTCACCCTGAAGGCTGTTCTCTTCCAGCATCTATAGCAGCTATATAATCTATACAGTCTGTGTGCTCTACTGTGCTGATCCGGTCAGTTGTATTCCTAGAAGTCTTTTTATTGCAGACATCTGAATGACACTCGTCCAGAATGGGGCTTTGACCGTACAGATGCTCACAGTGCCACATAAGCCTCTGCACTCTTCTGTGACTTGTAAATCAAAGCCTCTGTGGCATAGTGACGGCAGTAGATGCCTTCCCTCTTTCTGAAGCCTCACATATGCAGTGCTTCATAGTTTGGTATACACCCAGCTAGCTCTGAGGCAGCCAGTTTGTGTCAGCAGTTCTGCACTAGGAGGATGCCTCCACTGTGGTGAAAAATAAGTTCCTGCATGTCTGAGTCATTGTGTTAGTAGAGAGTGCGCTGGAAGTGAAGAATGGTGTGTGTGTTTAGCATCCCTGTGGTTGTGGGAGTTTGTGGTTGCAGACAGTTTGGCTGTGCGACCATCTCTCAGGAGTTGTTAATCAGCCTGGCCTGATCTAGAGTCTCCTCCATGCTCAGCCTGTGGGGTAGAGGCATGTGCATGTGTAGATGCATAATAGTGTCTTTGCATCTATCAAATGTCTGCAAGTATCCCAGTACTCAGTATAAGTAGGTCCTCTGAACTGCTTAGAGAGGTTGCAGTCACAATAGCACAATGTTAGTCATTTTAGTTCTGCTCAAACCTGTTCAGTCGTTCAGGATTGAGAGGTTTATGGTCAAGCAGCTGCTCAGTCTCGACCGTGGTTGCCTGTTTTCCTCTGCGCAGGTAGCTTGTTAATCAAAAGTTACACTTGACATTGCCCACTTATGTCAAAATGTTTTGCCTGAGCGTCTAGCCCCCAGTCCAATCTATCAGTATCACTCAGGTCTTAAGGTTTGTCCAGACCCAGAGGAGGTTAATTGTGTCACCGTACAGACCTTTTGGCCATTTCTGCCTGAGATGGGAGATGAAGTGTTTTCTCAATGGCTTCAGTGACTGGATGGTGAGAAGAACTTACACAGAGCACTAAATAAATCAGGCAGACATTTTTCCCCCTCTCCTCCTGTAGTTCTTTAGGCTGGTAATTGAAAGCACATTTCCCAGGATTGCTGGTGCCTTTAGAGGGGGGTTTCAGAATAAGGGACAAGCTGCTTTTTGTTTGGGATTTGTAGGTAGTGGGCATACTTGTAAAGGTTTATACATTACAAGAATTGAGGCATTTCAAACTTTCAAATTTGCCAGAGTTTAAAACATTTTGTGGTGATTGGCACCTGGGCATATGAAAATCTTATTTGATCACCATCTTGTTTAAAATCTACAGTACAGTCAGCAGTCAGTATTTGGACATTTTTGTTTTGACTCTGTTCTCCTGCACAACTGAAAATCAGCACTTAAACCACAGAGTCATTTTCTTTGGAAATCCAGTTGGCTGAACTGGAGCCAAAATGAAAAAACAATCACTTTCTTAATACTAATGTTGCAACTTTATTGTTTGCACCATTTACCAATAAATTAACAGATTAGTTTTAATTGACCACTACTGTGCCTCTACATCTGTGTAGATTATTAATACTTCTATGTGCTGTTAAGATTGAATGTAAAAGTATAAAATGCATTTCAGTGGGAATGTTTCTACAGATAAATGGATAGGACAGACAGATAAAGGCATTTTGATTGCTCGGCAGTTCTTCATTTTATCTTGCTCTTAATCTACGTACCTTCAAGTTTCTAAAATGAATGAACGAACAACCTAAGTACTTCAAATAACCAAATAAAAGTTTTCTTTTTAAGTGTAAATACAAAGTATAAAAAACACCACTCCTTCAGATCTGTTGGTGACGTTGAGCTGTGGCTTTCTTTTCGTCTAATTTATTCCATTTGACAAATGACTTAAGTGGTTTCTGCCTGTTTATGTTTTAATGCATTTGTGCTGCGACTATGTGTTAGTTTAATTATTTCCCCCTCCGCCTGAATGACAATGTGAGAACAGCCACAAGGAAGTTTCCACTTGCCAGTAAAGTGATTTTTTTATTGGTGGAGGAGTGACTGATGTTGTGTAAAATGCAGTGTCTGTGTCTCTGTTTAACAGACTTGTGTTGATGCTGTGGAAGGAGCCACATAATCACTCTGTGGTCACCTGGGACCAGAGGAGAAACAGGGTTTATGTGGACTTCAAGAAGCCCACAGATTTACTGTGTTAGATATGCTCTCTTTGCCCTTCTCAGACTGATTGTCACTGTAACCAGTGTGGAACATTTTTGGAGCCTTTGAAGTCTATCAAGAGTGAACCCCAATGCTCCTATATTTACTAGTCTTACAGTAACACATGCTTGTAAATGAAGTATATGGGTTGTCTTTTTATTTCACTCAAGAAAACAACCTTAGAAAACAGAAAAGGAAGTTATCGTATGCATACAGACTTAGCACTAGTTGTATCGTTTTCATGTCACTCTAATCCAAGTGACAGTAACTTTTAAAGTTTTGTATTTAGTACACACATACCATCAGAAAACTCTCCTGTGGCTTCCTTAATTTAACAGTGTCACTTGATCTAAGTTGCAGTCAGTGCTGTTCCCAGGATTTACAGGCCATTATAAAGGGGAGCAATGAAAGAAAACGCTGACGATAGATGGCCACTTTTCACTACCTGGCCAACTCCACTCTTTCACTGTTCTGCACTTCCCCCATTCCTCATCTTTGTCCCATTTTATTTCACCAGCATCTCAGAGGAGTCTCACCAACAATAATAACATCACAAAAGCAGTAGATGCCATATTGTTGCCAACCTGTCGTATTTGCAATCTCCTATCCGATCTTTTGTGTTCTTTTGTCCTGCTGCTACTGTAGTGTTTACCTGGCACTGTGGCTGGAAGCTTTTGACATTCTGTGTCTCTGTTAGCCCCTGAGAGATATTACTGGGCGATTCTTGCTCCATAATAAAAACCATCATCTGGAAATTACTGCAGGTGACCTCACTGTCCTGTGAAGTATTATTATAGCACATTAAATCATGGAAAACATGACAGACAGGGCGGACACAGTAGACTTCAGACTAGCTCTACATTTGTGTTTCCATGGAAATGAAAAAGGATTAAAAAAAGATGTTTGTGGCTTAAACAGCTAATTTATTTTGTTTTGTTTTGTTTGTCTCCTGTCTTGTGTAGAAGTGGACCAGTGTGAACAGCCCTTTGTTCTTGCCACTTATCCCACCGAGGGCACCTGGCTTCACAGCAGTGGTGCTTACCTATGATCGTGTTGAGAGTCTTTTCCGAGTCATCACAGAAATCTCCAAGGTGCCTAGCTTGGCTAAGCTGCTGGTGGTGTGGAATAATCAGAACAAGAGTCCTCCTGAGGGTGAGTATAACAGATTCTATGAAAATAAGAAAGTTCATGAAGCTATCCAAGGGCTTTAGTACTCGGTAATACCCGGTTGCCAGTTATTATGCTTGAAGCTGTGGTTTGTAGTGCTGTTGAATTATTTTTGCTCCTCCCCAACTGAGCAGTTTAGCCTCAACAACCTGTAACTTCAGTTCTACTGTAATGTAATGAAACATTCAAAGTTAAGCAGGTGATTTATTATTTTGTGCCCACAAATTATTCCTCCACCCCATGACAGCTGCCAGGCTTTGTAAGATTATCAGCCAGATCCAAACAAGAGTGGCTAATATAGTAACATCACTGAAACAAACTTTCCTTTACCCTGTCTTTGTTCATGCCAGAGTGCTTGTTAAGATCCGAAGTGAATCCTCTGATGCACAACAGATGAGTGAAAATGGCACTCTCCAGAATAAATGCTGTCATGACATGCCTAATACTAGAGCCACTTCTCTCTGGCTTTCTGTTTGACAGAGAGAGAAGTGATGGCAGGACAGCTGAGTTGTTCATATAGTATTTTACTCAGCACCCTAAGCATAGGCACACATATAGTGCACTTAATGTCATTTGGTCCAAGTCGTGACAAAGCAGTACTATGTAAAACTTGTATTTTTATTATCTGTCCATTTCTCTGGTTTTTTCTGCCTTTCATTACTGCTGGTTTGTGGCACAAGACTTCCTCAGGTGTACTTGGTAAGAGATGTGTCAAAGTAAGCTCTTAGTACTTCTTATTTATTGTACCTTGTGCTCTGATTATTTGCCTTAATATGGCAATTAAGTATACAACAGTTAATCGTGCCTTATCCCAGTGATGGCTTGACTCAGACAAAGACTGTTCTTGAGCAGGAATTAAAGCAGTCCTGCTGCTGTAAGAGTTGGCTAATGTAATGAAGTAGTGAGAGGACTTTGAAGTGCTCCCTCGTGGCTGTGAGTGGCCTTTTCATTAGAGGCATCAGCGGCGCCTGGCTGGAGCTTTGTGACCCATTAGAATTAACAAGGGGCCATCGACAGGTCAGACTCATGGGGTTCAGTCCAATATGAAGGCAGATTTCTTCCTCATTCACACCAAGCCTTGATCTGTTGTGTTTACAGGCTCCTGTTTATTTTGCTTCTGTCTGTTTTTTTTTTTAAAAAGATGCTGACCAAGTAACAAAAATGTGTTTTTACGCAGTCTAGCATTATTCTGTTTTCTGTTTGTGAGTCTGAAGACTGTATTTTGTAACAGACTCAATTGACATTATGTTTATCAAATTGCCTTGACTTGCTTTCAGTGTTTGTATCTGTTCTCACAAGGGATCACTTGTACCTATACAGCAACTGAGACTGACTGGTGCACAACTACAATAAGTGCAGAACACATAAAAGCATAAAAGCCAGAGCTTATTCTTCAGAACATGTAATTCTTTTTTGTTGATTTCTGAATGCAGGTCAAGGAGTCACAGAAGAATTAGCAGTGTGTGCATTTTGACCCATGCCAAGGTGGGGGCTAAAGATAATAGCCTATAATTCCCTCACTCCTACTGTCTCTTTCCAACCTCAGAACTAAATGAAGGGCTGACAGCAACACGGACAGAGTGAAACTCTGGGCATTTAACATAGCAGTTTTTTTGACAATAGCTTTTGACAGGAGACGTGGTTAGAGGACCTGGAGCTCTTCTTATAGGCTGCCAGGCCCCAGTTACCCCATTAATGAGGGGACACATTCTGTGTGATCTGTCTGTGCCATAGTCCGTGCCATGGACACTGCCCAAGATCTTTGAAACACTCCCCTGAAAAAACATTTTGTTGGTCTGTCTCATGAAGAACCGTAGTGTGGTTAGATTTGCACGTGCTTGAGGTTAGCGTAGCGATATGAGTCAGTGAGTAAAGTTAAACTCCCAGAGCACAGTTTTCCACTGCCAGGACAGACTTCAAATATCTCTGTCAGTGGTAAATGACATCATAATTCCTCACCCATCTTCAGACACTGATACTGGCCACATTTATAATGTTGCTGAACCCCTAAAAATTTAAGAACAATTATTGTGTCCCACTCTCTCTCAATATAAATATAAATATATATATATATATAGATTGATTATTTCTTGGGCATTTTTCACAATTTTCTGACATTCATTAGCCAGAGTCCAAGATGGTTTACATATAGCTTATTTTGTCAAACCAACAGCCCGAAATACAAAGATAGTCAACTCACTATCATATGAGACAAATATAACTAGAAAATCTTCACATTTGAGAAGCTTGAACCAGCAGATTCTTTGCCAATTTTGCTTGAAAATTTGTTTTAAATGGTTAATCCATTATAAAAATTGTTTCCAAATAATATTGTGTTGGTGTATGAAACTAGAAATGTTGTTATTATTGTATTGTTTTCCTTCTGGCAGAGTCTCTTTGGCCAAAGATTGGTGTTCCTCTCAAAGTTGTGCGAACCAAAGAGAACAAGCTGAGTAACCGCTTCTTCCCCTACGACGAGATTGAGACAGAAGCCGTACTGGCAATTGATGATGACATCATCATGCTGACATCTGATGAGCTGCAGTTTGGCTATGAGGTGAGAAAAAGAGCCCCCATTCAGGCAGAAACCCTTAACTTTTACCATACTTTGGCAGGTATTGCAGGGAACCAATTCAAGTTGATCCCAGGATCTAAAGTCATTCAGTGAGATTACAGTCTCATTCTCCACTAGTTGGGGATTTGACAGCTTGCTGAATGGGTGTGTGTTTGATGTGTGAAGAATGATGACAGGTCTAGAGCTGATGCTTTCCATGCCCACATACCTGCCTAGCCCCACTTAGCCCGGCACACTCACCTGAATCCATTTAGAAGCCATTTAATAAAATTGTGCTCAGTTTAAGGATAATTACATGGGATTACAGGCAGGGTATTGGAGCTGTCTGTCTGACTGGATGACATGGCTTCTTGCTTGCTGTAGACTAGCTGCTGGTGTCAAGCCTTGACATATTCAGCCAATCATGAGGCTACTTCTATCCAAAAATATTTTAATTTGACTGTCAGCTGCTGTTTTTTTCCAGATAAAAATGTCTTTGATATTTTGAAACCTAAGACAACATTTTTAATTACTAATTCTCTTCTAAATACCACCAAAAGATTCATCTTTTAATGTAAGACATCAGTTCTCACCTAAGATCAATTCTGCTAAAAATGTCTGACATTTTCTCGCCTGCTCCCAGGTTTGGAGGGAGTTCCCAGACAGACTGGTGGGCTACCCTGGCCGGCTGCACCTCTGGGACCATGAAATGGGGAAGTGGAAGTATGAGTCAGAGTGGACCAACGAAGTCTCCATGGTTCTGACTGGAGCCGCCTTCTATCACAAGGTGACCTGCCTGGTTGAAATTAAGTCTTTTTGGCTCTTTAGCTCTGCTTCTGCCTCCTATCACACAAGTTTTCCTTAGAGCTACTCATGAATGTTACATCTTTTGCTTTGTAATGTTGCACACAGAACCAACTTTGAAAAGAAAATTGACCCATTATATTTTGAAATCAAATAAATATGAACTTTTCAGGAAGGATTAGAGAATTTACTATAGACTCTGTTTTGGGTGTATATAGGAGTTCAAGCAGGAAGATTACAGTGATAGATGAGCAGAGTGTCATAGGTAGAGCAAGGTTATCTCACTGCTACTTAAAAGCTCACACACTCACTTAAGTTCAAAGCGAACTCTAGTACAGTTGTTCCTCCTACATACTCTTGGGTCATCCGGTTAAAGAGTGTCTGCATTATTGTACATAATAATCCTGGAAGATATCTATATGACACCTCATAATCATTTGTTGTTTTGAATCTTTTTCATTCCAGTACTTCAACTATTTGTACACATACAAGATGCCAGGGGACATCAAGAACTGGGTGGATGCTCACATGAACTGTGAAGATATCGCCATGAACTTCCTTGTGGCTAACATCACAGGCAAAGCCCCCATAAAGGTACATTCATAGGTCTGGCTACACTGACATGCGTGCTTTAAGCTGAAGCCTGACAGAGCGGACCACCATCTCTGGGTCTGATCAGCTCTCACCCTTCGACTTCACTGCCTCTCCCCCTCCCCATCACATTGACTATGCCCAGGTGCAGGGGCCCGAGCTAAAGCCCAGCCTTAACCTCCTTTATCTTGGTGTCACTCAATGGCACTCCCCCCTCTGAGTGTGTTTTCCCAAGCTCACCGGGGCTCACGCACACCCTGCCATCAAATCACAAGCTACACACTTCCCTACGCCTGCAACCGTGCTCCCACCTCCCACCATATCTCTAACAGGTTCCTTCAGAAAACACCCCATCCCACCCCGTCTGTCTTCCCCTCTGTGTGTCTCTCACTTTCTTTTCTCTTCCACACACACATACATTCACAGGTCCAGATTGTTGGGTGCAGGAATGTGTACATGTGAGGGAGGCTAGACAGAGGAAAGCCATACATCATCTGTTTCCAACACCACTGATGAAAATTTTTCACCACAATTTGCTTGACAAAAGTTCTTGTAAGATGTCGCAGTCTTATTAGCTTCTGTCTGGGCTGCTGAAGTTTTAGAAACAGTTAAAGTGAGCTGACATTACCGGTGTGACCTTGTTCTGTTCCTGTTTAGGTGACCCCCAGGAAAAAGTTCAAGTGCCCTGAGTGTACTGCCATTGATGGACTGTCCCTGGATCAGACACACATGGTGGAGAGGTATGCACAGTTAAATCTTATTCATATTTTATTTATTTGTTTGTGTGTGTGTTTTGGTATTATGCAGAATTTCAGTTGTAAAACATTTTAATAATTCAAAAATCAAAATGTTTTGAATATTAAAAAAACATTAAAGTCACATTTAAATTTAAATCACAGTAAAAATTTGGGGTTGTTTGTCTCCCTGTAATTTAAAGGTTAGTTTCTTTTACTTACTCAAAGGGACTCAATCAATCAAACACAACAACCTTTGCACAATGGCTTACAATTTGTGTGGAACTCAATTTAAAGCAACCTGCTCCTTTTAAAAACCCACTGTATTTATCAGTGAAATTTTATTTAAAAAGTATTACACCTTAATTATTTTCAGTCTTTTCAGTAGCCTCTTTAAAATGAGATGCAATGGTTTAATTCAAGTCATATCTGTTTTTCACACAGGCGAGTTTAAATTTAAATAAACACACAAGATCAATGACTGGATAGAGCCACTACTTGCCAGTATACACAAATATAAACTTAAATGAAATATAGATATATATATAAAAAATGTATTTGAGCAAGAAGAACACCTTACAATAATTGAAAAGAAAGAAAAAGGTAAAAACTTCATCCATATCCATACACATAACATTATGAATCAGAAGCTGCTAAATAAATACATTTTTTTAGCCTGCTTTCAAAGTAAAAATGTTGTGTTTTCATACCTAGGTCTGAGTGCATCAACAAGTTTGCATCAGTTTTTGGCACAATGCCTCTGAAGGTGGTGGAACACCGTGCAGACCCGGTGCTCTATAAAGACGACTTCCCAGAGAAGCTCAAGAGCTTCCCCAACATCGGCAGCCTCTGACCAGCCAGTACTAGATGTTTGGACCTTGTCACAGCCTCAGAACTTCAAGATCTGTCACAATCATCATCTTTTATATCAAGACGTCAAAATTCCGACTAAAGTCAGTCATACTGTCACCTCTCAGTTTAAGTCACTTCCACTTTGTTTGATTTTTAAATTAAACCTGAAACACAGAATTGTAGAGTGCTTTGAGTTAACCTCTTAAATGACAGAGGAAATCTGGGGATGGTGATGACAGTAATTTGTCTATTGGTCTTTAAGTAAAAGATATTTCCAAACGTTTACCAATACTAAAGCGTAGACTAATGTTACAGAAACTGCTCTTGGAGGGTCACCCTGTGTCTGCTGTTCGACACACTGACTGATTGGAGGCCTGTGGTTCCTCACTGTTACTGTTTTAGAGCTGGAAGCTTTGGGCTCCTGCCACTGTTGAATCAACGTATACAGTGTATATATTTGTATTTTGCAGCAGTGCTGTATAATAGTCATAATTTATGATGCTCCAACAAGGATTCTCTATTTTTCCTTCTTTTTTTTTTTTTTTCTTTCTTTTCAAAAGCTGACATGGACCAGATTATTATAGTTGCACTGTATGAAAGACAAAGTAATACATGTTTAAATTACATTATATATAGTAAATGAATCAATTACAAATCTATGTAGGCTTTATCAAATGGTTGTGAATGTGATAACACAGGGGTCTGGCTAATAGATGATGTACAGTAAATGTTTCACACACATTCTGTTTTACACAGATTGGATTGTTAGACAAAGTTATTACCATAAATATAATATTTAGAGTGAATAACTGCTGATTTAAAAAAAAAAAAAAAAAAAAAAGAAAAAGGTTATGCTGAGCTACTGGAACATCTTGAATTGTAATTTTATACTGCCTGAGTAAGATTTTCGTCATATTTATATATCGGAAAAGCCGTGGTGCTTATGAAGCATCCACTAAGTCATTTCATGAGTTGAGATATGTGTATGAACACTGCATCAGTATAAGTAATTATTTGTTTACCATGCATTTGGAGACATATTGTATAGTGAATAACAGACAACTCCCAAATCCCCTTTTCAAAACAGATGTGTATAAACAGTTAATGCAATGCTTTATTTTTTTATTTTTCCATTTTACCTGTTGTGTGTGTTTTATATTTTTGTCCTTTTCATCACTACTTGTCCCGACTTCAGTATTTAGGTTGTAACATTGACACAGCAGTCTTTAAGATGTTAACACGGCCTTTTGATGTTTTTATTTGCCTTTTTTATTTTCATGAGGTCAGTGAAATTGTTTTGAATTTGTTTGACAGAGTTTATGTATCTAAGTGTATATATGACTTTGTAAAACGTTATAAGTAAAGACCACACTAATTCATCTCACAGTTTTAATGGTCCCCCCCCCACCCCCCCATTTACATGCGAGTCAGGTGGGAAGAGGATGAAGTCAGACGTTTTCCTTTTTCATGTCTGCTTTTACTCCAATCTGTGACCATCCAGAGCAGACCCTCCGTGACACGGCCGATCCACTGTTCCCTTCAGCCTGTCACCTGTTGTTAATATACGCTGCCTAATCCACCCTGTTCAATGTCAGCAGTTCAAAAGGGCGCAGTTCGTATTTTTGTCAACCTCAATTAGTGTGATACTCTTGCGGGTTCTGCGATCTCATTTCAGCACTCGTGTCCCTTCAAAGGCACTGAAATGCATGGGGATTTCAGAATGTGACTAGAGGGATGACACAATATTTTGGCAGGGTGGAGCAATGCAACAAGACACAGCATATTCATTATGTTTTTTTCAACGCCAGCTGACAACATAATCACAAGTTGTGATCAACCAGTGTCTTTAGCTGATGACTTAAATGGTTTTTATTGAAACTGGAAGTGACTTGAGTGATCTCTAAATACTGATAGGTCATTAGTCTTGATTGTCTTGATTTTCCTCTGTACAGCGTGGTAACAGTTGGTCTGTTGAGGGAGGGAGCAACTGATGGGAGCAACCATCACAATTACCTGGCAAGAAATCCTATCCTTTTATATACTGTCTTTTGCTGTCACTCATGTACAACAATTTATAAAAAGTTCAAAGACAAATACTGATTCTGAGTAGAAGTGCAATAACTTATTGTACTTTAATCACACACAAAATGTAACAAGAATTAGTAAATTCATACACTCATTTCAAAAGACAGCTTGAAGCCACAACAACGTGAGAAAACCTTTTGAAACTCATAAGAATTAACATATCAAGAGAATAAAACAATGTTCAAACACAACTTTTGAAATACAATTTTACCATGTACCACCAAATGAAAAAAAGGTGATACGCTTGAATGCTCGATAAATTGTCTCACAAAATAAAAACAAAACATCTAATTAGTAACATTTCCAAGAGTTTTATAACACTTCAGTTCATTTTGCATGCACAAAAATGCACATGCACACAACAGCACACATATTTATCATATATTTACTCCTATACTGGTTGCCTGACTTCAGTAGTATTAGAAAATTAGAAAAATGGCCGATGACATCACTCAGAGATGGAGTTGTGCAGCATACAGGAGGAAGAGGCTTTTTTTTATGTAAAGCTAGTCTTGTATTAACAAGTTTTTAAGGGGTAGATACAGTATCTGTGGTTCCTGGTGGAGGAAGACATGAGTGGAGATCCAAGAATAAAGAAACTTAAATACCCAGAGAGGAGTGACAACAGTGAGTTGAATTGTCTAAACCTGAGCTACTGAAAGCCAGTATGTCTGTGTGCACTATGCAGAGTAACAGTCTACATTAAACCAACTAGAAGACAGACGGCCCTGTCTGTCCTGACACACAATACTGCAGTGCACAGCCTCCACATGGCTCAGTGTTAATTAAAAAGCCTTCCTGGGTTGGCCGTGCGGCTGTGCCTTGGACCCTGCAAAGTGGGGGTGTGGGGGGGGTGGGGGGCAGCTTTGGGCCGGTGGACAAATGAGCAAAAGGACAGCGACAGTGCGATGTGTATGTGTGTGCTGAGGTGGGTGATGAGGAGGCGGGGGTGAATCTTTGAAAGCAGAGCCATGACAGCTGAGGGGGAAGCATGTGTGAGGCATGTTTGTTTTGCATTTACCCCCTGAGCGCAGCTGTGTGCACTGTCCTTTTCCCAGAACACCGGAACACAGCAGACGCCCTCACAGCTCGCCCTCCGTCCAACCCCTCAGCTAGAGCAAAGGGGGCCCCATGTCCACATTTGCAAGGAGACCCTCTCAGTTTTGAGACGTGACCTCTTTAGTCGGGATTATGCATATGCCATGGATTTAGACCGGAGAGTAGAACTGGATGTAATTTGAATGACTTTGGGGTGATCTGATCTGCTGACAGGTTATAGCCTGCACCTTGCTTCTCTTACCTGCCCAGAAGGACAGTGAATGTGGTTCGGTTTAGAGAATTAGCAATGGTTTCTCTGCCTGAAGGTGTAGCGCAGGGTATCGGGTTTGCTTTTCAAAACCACAAAACCCTTGTTATGCTTAAGGCCTAAATCCGGCCTTGCAAACAAAGGAAGAACATGCATAACTTCATCCGTAACCCTCATCTTCTATTTCTGTCACTGGAGGAGGCAGTCACCAGGGAAAAAAATATTTGAATATTTAAATGATAAGAGGATGTGGATATAATGATATGATTGGGGCTCAGAGAGATCACGCTCATCTTTGGCTAGTTCCAGCTCACTTTAACCTCTACCTTTCCCCTCCTCCTCTCTTTCCAGAGAGACGCAAACACAAGTCATATCATTCCAAGCCTAGATGGAAGTAAACAAGGAGTAAAGGCTGAAACACGATTCCTTTACTCTGACATGTTCATGGTTGTACTAAAACAGGTACTGCTCAGATATCATGCATGATATCTGAGCAACAATTATCTAAACCATGGCAATTATCAGCCTGTTTGAGGTTGGTAGTTGCTGTTGGGCCCCCATTGCCTCCATGTTCCCTTCAAGGACAGTGCACACAGCACAGTACAGATTCACAGTCTTTTCTCCAGAGACTCAGAAACCGACCAGTACACCTATACTGATACACCGATACACCTATCTAAATGATCCCAGGACTTCTGTTTGTCAATTAGTTTGTTGCAGTTATTTGATTAAACGCCTCTCTCTTTAGCATTACACCCTATGTGGGCAAGTTATAAATTAGAATAATTAAAGCTTTAGTACCAGATTTTTGACACATGGCCCCTTTACAAGATAAGACCACAAGATTTCATAATAACCCAGCTGATATTGCACTTTATCTGCGCAAAATCACAAACAAATTTGCAAGTAATCAAATTACCAAAAAACAACTGACAGAGTGAATCTGGGAGTTTAGGGTCAGGGGTCAGTTGCCCTCTGTGCCCGCCTAATAATAAGGCCTTGATAGTACCTCATTATTCCCATAGAAATCCCCTTGACTCTTCCTGTTGCCTCGCTCAAATATTGAAAGATTGAATACCACCATTCAGCATCATTTAGATACGTTAGGTGTATATGTGATGAAGAGAGACATGTTTTGTGGTAAAATATGACTTATGAGGGTCTGAAAATGTAGGATGAAGTTGACATTTTCTCAAGACTGTGCTTAGTTGTCCACGGTGCCACGTCCAACTGAGATGCAATTAATCCTTACTGAAGTTGATAGATGTTACTCTTCATGAATCTGGTTGATGGCTTCCTTTGTTTGGTGTTGACAGGGATAATGAGAGAAAAAGAGAAAGAAACACAACATGTATGCCAGTGATGCCATGTGCATTTACTGGTCAGCTTTGACAGCCAAAGTCCAGAGAGTCCAGAAAAGGCTGTTGAACACTGACATCCTTTCAGTGTTTAAAAGTGTCAACACACTCTGTATAATCTCCACCAGCCGCCTCTGTTTCAAAGGTGGTAGCTGCTGGTTTCGCTGTTATTTCTGGCAGTCTGACTGACTAGTAGGCACTTCTCTCTCTGAAACTCCTGAGACTGGAAATGCAAAGGGCACAGTCATGTCCACTTGGAGTCTGTCCTCCTGAAAAACAGAGCTGGCTCTGTTGGGAGGCTGGCGCTCCCAGGCTCTTCAGCCCTGAGACCAGCAGGCCTGCTGTGCCCCTCTTATACTTCCTCCTCCATCCCTTCCTTTCTCTGGCCATCAGCAGGCTGAGTCAGTGCGGCAGGTGGATCTCTCACCCTCACCGCACTGAAACAAACCACATTTCATCTGTTTGACTTTTAAATGCTAGAGGGGGAAAAGCACTTCTAAGTTCTGCAGTTACTGAAATACAAACCCAGAGGTGGTTATTTTAATGTTTGTGTTGGATGTGAAAAGCTTCATAACGTGAGTGATATGCTGGATATGCTGGCTAAACAGTTTTCTGTGGCTTTATCTTCGCACCAGCATGACTTAAGTTAAGCATGGGTTAATGCTGATAAAGATTGCCTTAAAATAATATGTACATTGCAAATAACAACTAAATCTGAATTTCAGTTTTTTAAGGATGCTTGCTGAACTATTTGTCAAATCAAACCCAGCGACAAAATGACTGGAGGGAAAACACAATAACACTCAAAATTTAAATAACACCGTAAGAATAAAACAGCACCTGAACAAAGAACTACAATGACACTGAAAGCACTGTACAAACAGAATTTCCTGTCTTTTAGCAAATAAGTGCATGGATTTGTTTGAAATTCTTAAACTTTTCCTAAGATTTTCCTTTGCCTATTGTCAGTAAAACACTGCAACTCCTGTTATACAGTACAGCATCACCTCCCACCGGGCTTTCCACAAAGCTCACTCGCCAACTGTGGTTGCTTTCTCCCACCAGAGGGGTTGAGAAACATGGCGGTGCTGTGCCACTTATGCCAAATCTCTCGTTATTTTCTCTTGGAGTAATCTTCACCCAACTGTGTATTTGCATAATTATTTTATTGCAACATTTATAAAGGTAGTCATTGTTGCCTTTATAATTTTTGGATTTTAGTGCCTCCTCACGCCATGTTTAGTTTCAGGGGTCAACGAGGTCGCCCCCCCCCCCCCCCCCCCCCATCCGTGACATATCAACACATCATGTGGCCCAAGATATGGCTGCACTGTGCTCTTTGGCCTTCATGCGCAAAGCGGCGATACTGGAGGACTTGCGGTCTGGGTCCATGTTGAGATCGTACGTATTGATGCCTGCAGCCATGCCAGGAGATCCTCCGAACAGGCTGCCCATGTGAGCCTGTCCCACATGACCTCCAGGACTTGGTACACCCAGAAAATCAGACACCCCGCTGGCAGAGTGGGGGTGAGGGGTCATACAGGGAGTCACTGTGTCGCAAGGTACAACACAGCCCGGCACAGGGGATGCCGCACTGCTCCCGCCGATCCAAGAAGGGTTCTGAATCTGAAATATTGAAAATCAGCATCGTTAAAGACTGAAAGAACTGCCCCATTAACCCTACTGGCTCTCTTGTTATTCATTTAATCAGGGATACTTTTCTGAGCTTGTTGTTTTCAATGCAACCTCAAATTAAAAGACTATACCGACTGTTTAGCCCATCAACTACAATTTGTGTATATGCTAGATTAGCTACTGCAGGCAACACAAAATGCAAACAAGCTGGAGCTAAAAAAAAACAAAAGGGCATAAATTTTACACTTCGGTTTTTGTATGGCTTAGACACATGAGGTATAATGGTTATTAGTGACCTCTAGAGGTGCTGATAGGCCGATTTTCTTACCTTTGGACAGAGCCAGGCTACCTGTTTCCACCTGTTTCTAGTCTTTATGCTAAGCTAAGGCTCTAGCTTCATATTTAGGGTATAACAAGGGCACTGGTATCGATCTTCTCACCTCACTCTTAGCAAGAGTTTCCCAACATTACAAGGAACTATTCCATTACAAATGCAAAATATTTCTATTGAATTGTCGGTGAAATAAATGCAAGCAAGTTTCCAGTCTGAAAGTAGAAATGACTGAAACCTGGGACGCCGGAATCAAAACAAAAATGTAAAAACAGTAGAACGATCAACCCTGTCTTGTAGAATCAATGTTTGGGTAGTTAATGGCCTTAAAACTGTCCTATAGCTTTACTGAAGTACTCATTCTGTACCTGTGCGTAGTTCTCAGGACGTGTCAGGAGAGGCAGCTCATAAGCTGTTGAGAAGTGTGTTCGGACCTGCTGCATCTGACCAAAACGCTCCCTCTTTCTCCACTTTGCCCTTCGGTTCTGGAACCACACCTGCAGAGGGACATTTTCTGAATGTTATAAAACAGGCAGCATCATTTGTGATTTTATCTGAGAGAACAAGGGATCTTCACCCTCATCTTGCACAGTATTTAGAATCAAGATGAGCTTGAGAATTCAAATTCTTCTGTAAATGTGATTTTAAACTATACCATAGCAGCAAACAATAATTTTCTATGCAAAGATACAGTGAAGTCATGGCATCCTGAGCAGAGAGCGAAATCATACTCTGTATGTGTTGTAATCTGAGCTTGTTTTTGGTATCTGGTCTGCAGACAGTCTGCAGTGCATGTTAGGCTACACTCACACTGCCACATTTTCATTTTAAAACGCATCACTTTTGTTACGTTTTTGCCTGGCATCCACACTACTCTAGAGTTTTCAAGCACCTAAAAATGCAGACTTTTGGAAGTGCTGCTGGCCCCTGTTTTAGTTTGAAAACACTGGGGTTGCATTGTAATCTGGACAGGTAAAAACAGAGACTTTAGAAATGATGATTTAGGCACTCAGGTTGCTCCCTGATTGGGTCTTATCAGCCACCAACTAATCAACTGCAGAGTAAACAATCTGCTTCCTGTTTACACCTGCTCGCGCATGCCCAGGTTATGCCTTTTCAGCATGGATGTATGGTTTTCAGGTGTGATTGTATGGATGGAGATAGTTGTCATCTTAAAACGCCGTTTTAAAATAAAAGCAGTTGTTTGGTAGTGGTGCATGTTAGTCCCTCCTGTTAAATCTTTGATCCTCCCGAACAAACAAGCACCGCCCACATTCAAGGTGGTGCAGTGCACAATGCAGTTCAGGTGAAAACACCTTCTTTAAATTTCTCAAGGGAACAAACCACTTTGTCTCTAAAAAGACCTCCGACCAAGAAATAGATAAGACCAGAGTACAGACGGGCTGGCCATGGGGCCAGTCGGGCGCTGGGCCGTCATAACATCCACAAAGTTTTTAAGGGCTCCACCAGTGTCTTTACTGGCTCAATCAGTGTTATTCGTGCGACCTGTCCCAGCTAACAAGCCCAAGGACCCAGTCCGACCATGGAGCCAAAACTGCTCTGGCTTCACTGAGATGGAGATCCCCACGAGCGGCTAAAGGACTCCAGCTGGACTCGGAACTGGTTTTTCTTCTCCTCAAAGTGTAAGTAACATGCTGGATACATAATGTTATGTGTCTGGTTTCATTGGTGACAGGATACAGCAGGCATGATAAAGCTAACTTGCTGTTATCTATATTATGAATGTATTCAGCGAGTGTTGCTATCACTTGCTAGCTAACTGTCAGCACATCACGGTAATGCTAATGGGGGCTAACGGTTGTGGCTAGATTGTTTTGTGTTGGCTTTGGTGTACAAAGAGCAACTTTATTCAGTTGTGCTTCTAGTTATAGTTTCACTGTGTCTGCTTCATTCAACACAGCTGACCGAGAAATGGGGGTGTGGTGGTGGTGTGTGTGTGTGTGTGTGTGTGTGTGTGTGTGGGGGG
>NW_019524844.1:135903-146536 GCF_002814215.2 Seriola lalandi dorsalis | reverse complement strand
GGGGGGGGGGGGGGGGGGGGTCGCTGATCACCGATCACCGATCACCTACAGAACCTCTTAACAAGAAGGGGAAAGGGAAATGACTTGTAAACATTGTGCTGCAGACTTCACTTGAGGCTCCCTAACAAAATGTAAACAGATCTCATCCATCTCACCTTTTGTTGTGTGAGGGGAGCAGGCTGCCTGTTCTGCAGTCATTTTTGACATCTAAACCCCACACTTGTTTATTGAAAGCATTACTGTGATTGAATTACTATCAGAGTGTGTGGAATAATCTAAATACATTTTACATGTGCTTTAGACGTCACCTGTCCTGCTTTTCCGTCAAATTTTAAAGGTTTGTTGAATAACTCTTGACTATTTCATTTTGACTGCCTGACTGGACTGATCATGGCACAAATTAGGCAGCAAAACTTTTTCTGTCTGACTTTCTCTTATATGATTTATCATATTTCATGTATCTGCTCTTTGCTCACACACTTCACTATAAATCTATGGTGGCAATATGAGATGGGATTATAACTGGGGTTTGTTTGCATTTTCCTTTTTAATTTCCTGAGGCCGAAAGCTCCAGCTTTGAGATGCTGTCTTTTTCTAAATTAAAGAAGCACACAAACCAGAGGACGTCATCCTTCTCTCCATGATGTTTTCATACATCCTCTTCTTACTCAGTATTTACAACCCCATACAAGACTGTTTTCTATAAAAAAAAAAAATGGTGCCTTTTGTTTAGTGGTTCTTGAGAAGTGGGACAAAGCAAGTTTTAAATTTGATTTAAAAAAAAAAAAACTTGATAAAAACTTGATATTTAAAAAAAAAAAACCTGAAAATATACTGTACTTTTCAAATGCTTGGTTTTGGCTATCAGACCATACTATAGTAAATTACAGGTTGTTTTTTATTACAGGATCATTAATACATTTTTTGTCAACACCATCAGCATGTACTATGTCATTTTCAAAAATTTAGTTCAGCATAGATATTAGTCACCAGGAACACCTTTCCTATTTTTAAATTAATAAAAATGTCTCCAAATGTATTACACTGAATTATTGGGGGGAATTAAATGCATCTTTTCATGGCTGTCTTGGGGATTTTTTTTATAAATAATCCTTTGTATTTAACTCCCAGATAAGATAATAGTTTAAACAGAAGTTAAGTTTTGAATTTAAATAAACAATTATTAGATTGAATAAACTATATTTAAAAACAAGGGTCAGTCAGTTGACATCACATATAAGAAACAAGTAAAATTATAGTTTTATTTATTTAAAAGTATCATTTAAAATTATGGTGTATGATGTACTAAGGATTTAGCATAAGTGATTTGGTTATTTTTCTAAAAGCACAAACTTACTGCCTTCATATGTTGTTGGACAATCAAATGCAAACAATGAGCATTAAAATAAAAATATATATTGTGTATTTGATATTTCTGTTTCATGCTCCAACATCCCAAGTCTTGGATGTTCTTGTGCATTTGAATGTATCAAACCAGAAGACTTTTCATGTTATTTTTCTAACAAAGTTACCATTAACATAACCCTCTAACAAAATGAAACCAAGCATGGGATAATCATTAAAAATCATTTGTATATGTGTAGATAATAGATCATGGTTGTGATCACATTTTAAATTGGCACAATTTCCCAGCAGAAGCTACAGTATGCTGCCAGTGTCCAGGCGTGTACCAAATTTGGTAAAGGCTGGTGATTTGGTAATAGGCTAACTGTAGGAGTTGTGAATGAAATTTTCACTTTTCACCAAAACTCATTTGTTTATTTGCAGGATGTGTTTTGTCCCATTTCTTAAAAGTCAGTGTTTTCATTAAAAGATATTTGTCTTTTGTTGATATTTTGTCTGTGTCTCAATATACAGTGCCACCAACAACTCTGATCTGCCTACTCTCTGCTTTTTGCAGAGTCTGCTGGCTATTATACAGGGAGAACATATTTTTGTGTTACACACACTGCGTTGTGACAGTAATTGGTAAAGACCTTGACAGCTTAAGTAGCTGGTGGACTTTCAATGAGGCTTTATTTATGTTACAGCCCCAGAGAGAGAGAGCAGAGAAATGCCAAACTGGCCCCAGCAGGAGAGCTGTATGGGGCTGAAAACACTTTGAAGTGAGAGACCGGCTCAGAGGATTGATAACTCGCCTATGCTGTCACTCATGGCGGCTTCCATACCAAAGTAAGAAGAAATCCACGGCTGAGCCTGGCTTCGGTTTTCCAACACCCCCAAAGCACTAATAATATCATGGAAACACCTCTGACCAGTGTTGTTGTTCGTTAAATGGAAGTTTGCTCCCTTTCCTTCAAAAGTCCTCTATCACATCAATTCATAATTTCTGGTGTCAATTACAGGTAAGTCCATGACACTAGTGGACCGATTCAGAAAGAAATCAGAGAATTTTATATCTACCTCTACTCTTTACTAGTTGGCACTGGGTTGTACCCAGACTGGACCAATAGAATATTTTTTGTGTTGGTACATGAAGCTTTTAGATATAACACGTCATTTTCAAGATTTGTTAACAGCTTAAATATTATCCATGTCATCTCCATTCTTTATAGAATAAGTTATGTATCTAACTGTAAATCTGACAAGGGCTGCAACTAATAATATCTTTGTATTATATATTTTTTGTTGTCTCAGATCACAAGGAAAAAAAAAAACATCCCAACTTTCCAGACATCTTTGAAATCTTTATGTTGCTTGTTTTGTTCTACAAAAAAGTGCTCGTGAAATTACTTAAAAACTTAATTTATTATCAAAATAGTCACTGATTTTTTTTCTTCTTTTAGCCGACTGATCAATTTCTTGACTAGGTTCAGCTCTAGATCTGACAAATGGTTTTAGGCAGTTGACTTACAATGTCATTATATAAAGCATATTTTCAGTTTTCAGTCTCATAGTTTCTCACCAATCAGAGAATTCACTTCTTCTTAGTCAAACAAAAAACTTTATTTATAAAATGACAGAAATTACTTGAATATTTAGCGTTAATGTAGTTTGGGACTGATCCTCTATTTGCAGGAACCGTCGTCTCTGTCCTTCACTTGGTCAAATCAGGCTTTCCTGCTATTTCATCTTCCGTTAACTGTTTGGATCTATAAACTCGTATTGACATCTGTGTTTGCCTGGTGAGCTCCACATTTCAGATGCCATCTTGGCTTTCTGAGCTCTCTGGACCGACAGAACGGCAAATCTGAGAGATGTTATGTTTTTGAAACCCCCGACCCTTGACCTCTGACCTCCACATGTATCTGTAGTGCATATGACTCAGATCTGAACTTACTTTCTCCCTTTGAAACCCAGAGACTGAAAAAGCAAACAACTCCAGACCCTTACGTTTTTCAACTGAAAGCTGTTTTTTTTTTTTTTTTTTTTGTGAGTGTGAGAACCATCAGACAATGAGGTACAACATCGCACTCCTCTGAATTATACTCTCTCTCTCTCTCTCTCTCTCTCTCTCTCTCTCTCTCTCTCTCTCTCTCTGATACATTTTTAGTTTTTGCCTTTAATGAAAATGCTTGTCAATGTTAAAAGATGAAGGAAACTTTTCAGCATCAGTAAAGGTTTTTTTTTACTTTTCTTTTTTCACTGCAGACGCAGAATTCATGAGCTGTGAGTACTTCTCCGTGTGAATGACCTGAACAGAGTACAGATCCCTGTTCTCTGACTGACAAGGCATCTCTTGTCTTTTATCTTTTTAACTTGAGTGTTTAAGAGGGCCGCTGGGAGAGCTGAGGGCTATAAAGCTGCATCCATCTGAAGCAGCCAGGTCTGTGATAGTATGAGCAGGAGAGCAGAGCAGCATACCTTCAGAGACTCAGGGTTGAGTTATAACCCCATGGCTGCTCAGACTTCCTGTGCTTCACTGATTTTCTGGTCACCGTTCCAGCTCATCGTGTAGAAGATCGGTTTTAATCCATCTCTTATCTCATCCCATGTACGCCACCGGCACACAATAAAAATGTAGCCGATGAGTTGTATGTTTGCATTAGTTCTGGCAAAAAGTGGAATACGCCATATGCCTCAAAACTGCTCAAAGTTCAGACATGACTCGTAATATCAATCGCTGACTCGCTCAAAGCCCATGGGAAGGGTTTCACACCTACCCCGGAGACCACAGCAGGGACACATTCTTGCCTGGACAGGATGTTAATGAAAGAAAAACACAGAAAATCCAGGGGCTTTGGTAGTCCATAGCGCACGCATATATACACATACACCACACACATACAGAAATGGTGGAGGTCTCGTTCTCTGTTCACCAATGTTTGAATGCATTACAGCAGTCATGACTGGTTTGTATGCAAATTGGGCCAGAAGGTCACTGGAGGGGCTTCAGTCCGAGACGTACTGTACACCTCGGGCTCGACTACTACCAGCTGAACCGAATTCAGCTCTAAAGAAAAGGGCCAATGAAACGATCCCATGGAAAGAGAGCAGAGTTGAACGAATCCCCTCATATGCTGATGAAAGCCTGCTCTCGTAGAACTGCACATATGAGGCCCAGGCAGCTCAAACCTCAGCCCCCCTGGGCCCCCTGGCCTCTGTTAGCTCCCACTCCCCCACTCTCTCCCCCTGACTCCCACATTACCAGATAAATCTCTCATGTTGTTCTGTGAGTGACGTTATCTCTGCAGAGCTGCAGATGTTGAAGGATCCATGAGGTTGGGTTGTTTAAACATTGTCTGTTCTGCCTTGATGAAGAGCTTTTTTTTTTTTTTTTTTTTATAACTTATTGATAGGACAGGCATGTGGTTGCACGAGATTGTTGCAACCATTAGACCGTTACTGTAAATAAGACCTTTTTAAATTAACCTCCATCTGTTATTAGAAATCTGATATGTTTCTTGGTTTATGTTTTATTTTCTATCCATCTGCTGGTTTTTTTTGTTTTGTTTTGTTTTTTTTGGCCTATTTAGCTGCACATGAAATTCCCCCTGAACACTGCTTTACCTGCACACGAGCTTCAGTCAGGTCGGTCCTCAGTGCGAGCTGCTCCCGAGCGTAAACATCAGGATAGTGCGTCTTCTGGAAAACCTTTTCCAGCTCTTCCAGCTGGTAGCTTGTGAAAGTCGTGCGGTTGCGTCTCTTCTTGCCTTTGTTGCTTTCGCCGCCATCGGCCTTGTCCAGAGGGCTTGCTAAGTCGGTGCCTGGCAGCCTGTCAGAGGCCGCTTTGACACCTTGATCCTTCACAGCCAGGTAACTGGTGTCCATTCCAGGTGCGTCAGAGTCCGGGGCCAATTCAGAGTCTGTCAGACCTGAACTGTCTTTACCTACAGGGACAGGGAGGAGATGAAAACTGTTAAGAGGTTTATGTTTTTATAATGTTATCAGGATTGAAAGGATGGGAACAAAACATATCTTTGAGAATTTGTTACCCTTTAACTAAAGATGGAGGTGAAAATAAAGGAAAGTATGAAAGTCATTACATGAAGTTGAGCAAAAAGGGGTGTTATAACTTGGCTATGAGAGACACAGTGGACAGCATATAAAAGTACAATGAGATAAATGTGCATTATGATCTACTGCTCTTCTTCAAGGTTTTGGCTGCACTGTACAGTTAACAGATTTAAGTTGTGTGTGGATTCTCCAGATGAATAAGACAATAAAGAGCAAGGAGAAAGCCGTTAATATTCAGACTTCAAAGTTCCTCATTCTAGTACTGAAGCTTTTGGGAAATGGTTTGAAACATCTCATGTGTCCACACAAAAATGCACCTGCTTTGTAATTCATAAAATGTTTAAACCATAAGAAACTTCTGCTGGAACATAAACGCTGACATACTGCGGAAGCAAACAAATAAAAAAAGCTTTTTATCAAGACTCTTATCTATAAGCTTTAATATTAAGCTTCTGGCTTCATATAGATGATGTATTTGTAGGATCAGTATAATAACTCATGGAGTGTGAAAGGGAGGAACAAAGGAAATTCTTGCTCTTAGTGAGGAAATTCTGTCACAGTTGTGAAATCCGCAATCTGGTGCGCAGTGTTGAGTATGTGCGTTGATTTTTTATTTTCTTTGTCTGTTTATCTCCCTGTGCAATTATTGGATGGCCTGGATCTCTGGCTGCATACAGGATCTAGTTGTTGGTTGTTGTAGTTCATAGATCATTCAATGATGTACTTGGGATTAGACACCCTGTCCATAATTTGAGGCTGACCGAAAGTTGCAGCCTTTTTTAAATTTATTTTATTATTATTTTTTTTACTGCATATCCTCCCCAACCAACATCCGCAACCTCTGCCTCACACACTCACCACTCACTCTCTTCCACTCAGACTCTGTTTATCAGTCTTGCATGTGGTTGAAGTCTATCATCTGACTGCAGAGTCACCTGGCAGCAAGAAAAAATTTGCAGGGGAGTAATTTGTAGCCATGCAAAAATGAGGATGATTCATCTCTGTACTCTCTCTGTCACACACACACACACACACACACACACACACACACACACACTTGCTTGCCTCATGGCTGCAGCTTAACTGTAAAACCTCAGGCAGCTCTCTCATCATAAATTTCCACAGCCATGTCTTTGCCAGTGTTTTTGTCGAAGCTGGCAGCTCTTTTCGCCCTGCTGCTGCCCATCACTGAACCAACCAATTTGCACACACATCATTGGATTAATATACATTTGTATCTAGAGGATGTGATAGCTGAAAGTGTAAACAGCACATGCTCCCATCCTGCCCAGTGAGGCCTGTGAGCGTGCTCTCTCTCTCTCTCTGGCTCAGTCTGGTGGCAACTGCGCTGCACCTTCCTGCTCCTTCATACCCATCTGAGGGGAAGTTATTTTCAGGAACGAAGACCTCTCTGCTCATCCTGCAATTTGTCAGGTTAGAACCAGGAGGTGTGTGTGTTCATGTGAGCTCCGTGTGCAATTCTCAGGACTCAGTCAGCACAGAAGATCACACACAAACCCAGTGACCCTCAAGTCACAGCCATGTTGGGTAATGTGCTGCAAGGTGAGGTGAAGGGATAGCTCGTCATACACTGTCTCACAGACACATGCACAAAAGTGTGTCTTTCAAGTGCGTCATTTTTTGACTCGGTATGAGAAGTGATACATTTGAATACCAAGGCATCTTCTATGTATGCACGAGTTAGTCTGAAAGTTTGTTAGAAAAGCCCAACAGTAGTGTAAATCGTTCTGTGTTTGGGACTCAGACTTCTTGGTTTTGTTATGTAGTTTAGTTTACTTTGGAATCAGTTTTTGTAGAGTACAGCACTTTAAGGATCCCAAGCTAGCCTGGTTGTAGCATGCAGCTGGTTTCTCCTGCAGCATGGACACGCTTTGATTTGTACCAAGAGAATCATTGAGGTTTGACTGCCAGCCCCTGGAATGGCCCATGCATCTCAGTGAGTCGGGGGGCCTTACTGAGATAAGCTGTGTATGCAGCAGGCCAATGTCATATGAAACTGCTGTTTTATTTCATTCATTCTTGCGAGGAGAAAATAATCCCCCAGCACATGATGCAGATTTTGTAGGATGACAGTGCATCAGAACAGATGCAAATCAGCTCTGCGAGATCCAATGAGCAATAGGCCTCTGATTTTGGAGATGTTTGCCTAACGGTGCTGGGAATGGACTCAGGCTGAGGAGCCATGTTTTGGTGGCAGACCTCTTGCTGGGGGCCTCGACGCCCGCAACATCGTCTCACTGTCCATGATGAACACATCCTGTTTGGGTTGAAGGGAGCAAATGGGTTTTATCCCACTGTAAATACTCTCTAGTTATTTCATCATATTTCCCTGGCCAGCACCCACAGGCCCCACAAGGCGAGAGCTGTCAGACTGTTTGAAATCATGAGGCCTCTTGCTGATCAAAGGCCATTGTTTATATTGCATGTCACTGATGTTTTTTTGGCAGGATTGGGATATTGTGACAATCTCCTGCTTGTTATCCATGCGATCTGCTGTAGCTGTGAGGCTCTCCAACACTGCCCAAGGTGAATGGCAATGGGCCCTCCTGCAGAGAACACCATATGTATGATGAACTTAAGAAAGTCTTGTTGAAAACAATGCCTGTCAGGATATAATCTCTGCGAAAAGACAAAAGAGGCAGGAAGGAGTGACTGTGAAAAACATATGCTGCATCAAAACCTCTATCTCAGTGTTCATGAGCACAACTGGCTTTTTCTTTCATTACACAAGAGACAATTTCAGCTTACACCTGCACTTCTGCATGTAGTGTCCAAGTCCCAACAGTAATCCAGCAAACTGCAAACCGCAATTCTCTTTTTTCTTTTCAGATGAATATGCCATGCAAAATGTTTTGAGTTGCAACCACAGAATGTTCTATTTTCTCTGCCGTGGATCCAAAAGTCAGCATCTGTTCCAATTACTGCGCACAGGGAACAGAGGAGACTCTGCAACTCTGTGTGGTGGGCACAAAGAAAGTTCTGCAGAAATTAAACATGCAGAAAGTTCTTCAGAACAAGCTGAGCAGTGATTTGCAGTTTATCTCGTGCATATTTCCACCTGACTACACTTTAGTTTGTATTCAAGTCTAAGTTTTCACATGCATGCACAACAGTTAAGTATTTATTTTTTGACGCAGTAGGACTATATCTCTGTTGGCATCGATATCAAAATCAAAATAAGGGTTTGCTACCACCGCTTCTGCCACATTTTTAGTAGGGTGAGACAGTTCCCGTGTGGGTATCGGCACCGAAATTGACGTTCTTGTGGGTCAGACATTCAGCGCGGACAGCTATTAATTCACAGTTGAAAACGAGGGGGCGACATCAAAGTGTAATTTAACTGGCTGTAAAGCGACGGGGCACCATCCGTGCCTCTTTATTGACTGGGATGACTGGGGTCAGCTCACAGTGTTAAGAGGAAACACTATAAATTACACCACGTGGCAACTGAGAGAGATTAACAACATGTTGTTCAAACTGAAAAAGAAATATCCGAAAGAGAAGGAGATGCAAACAGTGGAGAGAGAGAGAAAGAAAAGAGATGAGGGGATGGAAAGAGAAAGAAAGAACGAAGGACACTTAGTCTAACTAAATGCACAGAGCAGAGGAGAGGAAATGTGTGAGCAAAGTATTTATTTGAACGTGTTTTTGGGGTTTGTTTTACTGACTTAAACTGTGGATTGGGATGTAATATGGAGCTTTGAACAGTGGATAACTCTTAAGTCTTGCTTGGCTGCACGGACGAAGACGGACTGAGACATTGATGCCTGATGCTGTGTGGGCTGGACAGTCAAGCCAAGACAAGAATGATAAGATATGTATAATATTTGAAGATATTTCTGATTCCCTTTGGTTTTGCCTCAGGAATTTGACTCCATAAATGGACGTATCACAAATTACAAACCAACTGAAGATCAGTGACTCAAGTTCTGTACTTTAGCACAATTTTAAGGAAATATTGTACGTTTTTTACTCTACTACACTTATATGGCAGCTGTAGTTACTTAGAGACTTACTGGATTTTACATACAAAACACATAATTAGTTAATTAAGACCGATGAGTTGCTGTAGATTAAACTACTACTATTAAATTGGTAAAAAGTAGCTTCATCTTAATCCACTGCAACACTTCATGCTAATAATGCATCAGATATAATCCAGTAATCATGTACATTTTGTTGATAATACTTTTGTATTCACAATTAAAGACGGCAGGACTTTGAATATTTTGGCATTGTGTAGCATTGCTATTTTAACTGTAAAACCTGCAATAACAGATTCCTTGGCCACTTGGGGGCAGTAGAATCCAGCTGAGAGCACAAGATTTATCTTATTTAAAGTTGATATAGTGAATAGTTACTTATTTACACATCCAACAATTATGGAGCAACATTATCATTCATGGAGTCACGTGTCTGGCCACCTGACAAATTTAAATGCAATGCTCACTCGGTTTTAGCTCTGTTTTTGGTCTCTACCAACTCCTGAGGGAAATATCTGACTCTCTAGCTGCTGAATGCTCCACAATGTTCACCAGCTAGTCTCTAGCTGCGTCTTGTCTGCCATTTGGAGCAGAGCAGGTAGAGCCTTTATAGAGCTTTTCTCTATAAACAGCTGTCTGAGAGCAATGAGAGTGAACTAAACAGTGAAGACGTGGCCCAGACAGCTAAACAACGAGCCGCAATGTCCTACAAACCTCTCTAAAGCTGCCGGCAGATGCATTTCAGATGATCACTCTCTCTAGATTTATTTCACAGTCTAACAATGTTTTCACGTTGTCATGTTATATTGTTCTGGTACAAATATCAGCTTTTAAGTTTAAGTAAAGGATCTTATTACTTATTCCACCACTGCTGAAGATGCAGTCAAACCCTCTGTTCCTGAAATCTAACCTTGTCTCTTTTGGAAGTACAAATAACACGACTATGAATAGCTTGACACTATACTTGCTTGGTGTGGTGTCAGGTGCATTCGTCAAAACATTTTGGGAGAATACACTCACTCACTCTTATACGGACAGAACCTCAGCAAATATCAGACTTTTTAACAAAGGCTTTTCTTTTGTGACCATGTGATAGGTAGCCATTCACTTTGAAATTCAACACTGCTGACTGAGCAGAGCGATTATCCATTTCAGCAGGCTGTGCAAAATTCATAGACTGTGAAAAAAAAATCCATGAAGTCTAAGACTGA
>NW_019524844.1:126401-135883 GCF_002814215.2 Seriola lalandi dorsalis | reverse complement strand
CAATGTCCTACAAACCTCTCTAAAGCTGCCGGCAGATGCATTTCAGATGATCACTCTCTCTAGATTTATTTCACAGTCTAACAATGTTTTCACGTTGTCATGTTATATTGTTCTGGTACAAATATCAGCTTTTAAGTTTAAGTAAAGGATCTTATTACTTATTCCACCACTGCTGAAGATGCAGTCAAACCCTCTGTTCCTGAAATCTAACCTTGTCTCTTTTGGAAGTACAAATAACACGACTATGAATAGCTTGACACTATACTTGCTTGGTGTGGTGTCAGGTGCATTCGTCAAAACATTTTGGGAGAATACACTCACTCACTCTTATACGGACAGAACCTCAGCAAATATCAGACTTTTTAACAAAGGCTTTTCTTTTGTGACCATGTGATAGGTAGCCATTCACTTTGAAATTCAACACTGCTGACTGAGCAGAGCGATTATCCATTTCAGCAGGCTGTGCAAAATTCATAGACTGTGAAAAAAAAATTCATGAAGTCTAAGACTGATAAATCACCTCTCTCACACTCTGTCTTCCTCGCATTCACTCTGTGTCTCTCTCCTTCCCACCAGCTCTTTTCCAAATGTTTCTCTCAGATCTTGGAGCAAAAGAGAATTTCCTTCATCTTATGTTTTTGTTGTCTGATCGAAAGAAGATCGAGAACATTAAATCTGGGAGGGAAAACTTGTCAGAGCACATTTTTGTGTGCACGCACCTTGAAATGAAAAATACTTTGCTGGCAAGTCCACTTAACAACATGCATGATCACTTCTTCCTTCCAAGGATTCAGGGACTGAAAATCTCAATATCAGAACAGCAGACTGAAAGCACAAACTGCAACCCATTTCCTCCAGTCAAGACATCAGTCCAATCCTGTAGGTTTTGGAAATCACACCTCTCTCTTAGGTTCATAAGAAATTATAATTGTCTAACAACAGAAATACGCCTACAGCTGTTCAGTCACCAACAAAATCTTACTGGCCTCCGGCCTGTCCGTCCCACATACCTAATCCCTGTAAATACAGTAGGTCTGTAAAGTTTTAAGGCAAACAGCTATCAGTAAAACATAATGTATTTTTGTAGGCCTGCCTGTGCAGTTAAATTGCATTTTAAAATACCAGCTTCTGTCTGTGTTGGATAATGAATTTTGAACAAAATAACTAAAAATAATAAAGTAAAATATCTGCTGGAAACTCTTTTATTTATGTCCATTTATGTATTTTTAGTTGAACTATATGTTTAGATTCTACTTTAAGTGATGAAGCAAGTTACTATTCAACTTTTCAAAAGCCATCAGATTTTGAAAAAACCACCTGTTTTCAGTATTATTTTTTTCCTGCTAAAAAATTTGAAATCATGCAGTACCTTTTTTTAAAATGTTGGTTTTTGATACAATATCAGTGAAGCCATGTGACTTTGCTCAAAAAGGTAATACCTTTGAAAACACACTGAAGAACCCTCAGTGCGTTACCTGAAAACAGCCGGCCATTACTGTCGAGAATGTACAAAAAAGCAAATGCAAAGTAAATATATTGTAGAAATTTAAAATCTAATTGAATAAAGTCAACTGAGTGCAGGGGATAAAATCACCCACATACAACGGGTAAAACAACAAAACCAAAAGACAAAACCTGAATCTCTGATCTCCAGTCTTGGTGCAGTCCTCCACAGTTGGTTCTGTTTCAGTCTTCATTTCACATGAAGCAGTGACAAAGAGACCAAAGGAAGTTTTGGACTGCATGAGCCTTTTTTGCCCTGTTGCTCTCGCTCGGCCATGCAAACTGAGCCTAATGTAAATTGCACTGCCAAACTTTAAGCTAAATGGTAAAATGATCCTGAGTCCTTGTCACCTCCACTCATGTCACCAACTTGCTGAAGTGTGCCTCAGTTGTCTGGGCTGCATGGCTGGTTCCCATTACTCCCTGCTCGAAACCAATCACACCAGACGGCCATTACGAGCGGCTGAAATGGTTGTGTTGAGTTAAAGATGGTAAAGGAACAAAAACAGGGAAAAAGAGGAGATCTTGATTTTGCAATCACATCTGAGTACTGGTCCTATACCGCAGATAACTGTCTTTCACTGCTGCTGCAGGGGATAAAATATTTACACGTACAAGGCAGCAGAACTGGATATAATCCTCGCTTTGCCCAAAAAATAACCTGGTTTAAGATGGAATAAACTGCAGCCTTTTGTGTCAAATTACACCAGCAGTGGTTCAACAATGTCATTACCCTGCACATCTCAGTCACTAAAAAGTGATAAAAGGCACGATCCCACTATAATTAGTCCTACAGCAAAATAACATCCTTTGTCTTACTGTTGCAGTTAAATACTGACTGTGTAAAACTGGACTCCGAATGTTGCAATGAGCTCTGCTTTGACACCGGAGAGTTTCAAATGGGGGTTTCAAATGGATTTTCTATGCTTTGTGTTTGCAGGGGAACTCGCCCTCTTCTCCAAACAGACGAGGGCAGGAAAGCCGAGCTAAAGGTCAGCACCCTCAGACACTGAGAGAAGACACTGACATATCAGAAGAGGAAGTGCGCTGTCTCTGGAGGTTCACAAAGACATGTAGGTGGCTGCTTTAAGACTATGAAGTGACTGACTGAATCATCCTCAGGGCCTTATTGTTTCAAACAATAAGTTCCTCTCCAGTCTAACTGTTTGAATACATGTGGATATTTTTCATTGATTAGTGTGCAGCGGGTCTTTCTCTTCACCTAAAACATATATTTTCACGGGTGGAAAGTAAATTAAGTCCAACTGTGAGATACTTGAACTTCACTGTTATGCAACATTTTGGAGAGAAATATTGTTATTTACATTTGTTTGACAACCATAGTTACTAATCCCTTTTCAGATTAATATTTTACATGCAAAATATACGACCATCTTATACAATATGTTGCAATGCAATAGATCAAAAATACTACTACTGGTATAAGGCTATGTGAAGCAGCAAAAACTGATCAACTACAACAATGAAATGCTGCTTGCATGTTACTAACACTCTGAATGGGGCATTTCTGCATCATGAGTACTTACTTACTTTTAATACTTACATCTTGCTGATAAATACTTTAAATAAGTACATTTTTGAGTGCAAGGCTTTTACTTTGACTCAGTTGGTTTTACATTGTTGTTGTCTTGAGAAAATGATCTGGTTACTTTTTCCTATGCTTTTAATTTATCAGTTTGTTTTCTGTAATTTTTGCTGCTTTTGAGGTGGAGCTGGATTGTTGTTATAGGGCAACCGGCAACACTGTTCACCTCTTCTCGTGCACATTTTCTTTCAGTGTTACTCAATCTGATGCTGAAAGTTGTCCGTGCTCCAAGAGCTGCCTTGTTGATTTCACGTAACAAGATGATTGGCAGTGTGTTGAGTAAAAACAATATCACTGTGTATTGTAGTGACTCTAATGTACGTAAATGTTTATTAGACAGTTATGCTTTTCTCAGCCAAAAATATCTCAGTTATAGCTCGCAGCTTGAGACAGATCTGAGACCAGTCATCACATCACCTTTGACTGAAGGGATCAGACCACAATTTATAACAACAAAGCAAAACTCTGACAATTTTAAACTACCCAGCAATTGTGTAAAATACAGGTCTGATAAAAGAAGTGAGCCAGGAAGTAAAATACTCCAGCATTTTCCAATAAAAACATCAGGAATCATTTATCATTTTTCTCCTCCGCTAGTAAATTCAGCATATTTTACTGCTGCCTTCAATTTATGTCCAGTCAGTAAAAAGATGAACTAGAGCCTTCAGTCAGTGATAATCACCAGACTCAACGTATTCTGATCCAGTTTTCAAAATACTTCAGCTTTAGCTGCGTAATTGACACATAGCCGTTGAATGCGAATTTAATTTTGATTTGTATCATTCAAATTATTTCGGGCCCAAGGCGATAAAACACACGAATGCTACAAATATGAAAGCGGGATCACTTGGGTTCGTCTTCGGGAAGTGACTGTGAGCAGAGCAATAAATGCAAACAGAGAAGTTTGACATCTGAGTCGCATTAATGGCAGAGCTGCGCTTGTCTGTAGCGCCGAGATGTTTTTTCCTGCTTCTTCAGTGTGAATCCGGTTATTACACATTTAAGTCTCCTTGTTGTAAAACAAGAATGTCTGCTGTGCGTGTGACACTGACAAACTGCACGGATATATTTCACTCTAAAAGACCCTGATGGTAAAATTAAAAAAAAAAAAAAATTAAAAAAACAAAATCTAAAGAAGTTGAGAGCTGAAATGAGATTTGATGTAATTTAAACCACTCCTTCATGCGCATCGCATCTGCTCCAAACACCACTTCCCTCTCCAGGTTGGAGATGATATTTAATAAAGAAAATCTGAAAGAAATTTTTGGAATTGGAAAGATACTTTTTGGAAGATGTTTTTTTTATTTATTTATTTATTTTTAAATAATTCGTTTAGACAAAAAAAGTGAGTCACAGCTCAACAACTGTGGCTTATTTACAACATAATCTAAAAATTTATTTCATCTGGATTTACCGGATCTATGCAGAGGTTTTACTTATTACCTATTAAACTTAACAGCCATTATAAAAGAGTATGAGCTTTTAAAAAAAAAAAACTGATCTCCGACATTTTGGAGCAATAAAGGCTTTTTTTTTTTCAGCAGGCCGATATCCAGAAACTGTCAAAACATCCTTTAACTACTTCCACTAAACGTTTCAGTTTAATACTGATGGACAAGCGGCTGTGTGATTCAAATAAAAAGTTTTGACTTCATGCTAAAAAGGACAAGATTTTGGCTTTCCATCGAAGGATCGTTTGATTCTATTTTATATTGTTTGATTTCATTTATTATTTTTGAAATCGCAGTTCAGTTTTTGTGGCTGTTTTATATCCTTTACTGACAGTTTTAATCTAGTTGAAAATGTGATTTCGAGCAGATGTTGTGGGCCTACTTCCACGCACAGAACAGTTTTATCAAAAATGTAGTTCACCTTGTTCTTATTTTGTTTTGACGATATTTTGGGGGAAAAAAATACTCCTCATTAATTATTTTCAGGTATTGAGATCACATTTGATACACTTTACTTGCAGGAATTGAGGCAAAGAGGCTTCGTGATTTCAGTCAGGACCATGATGCGCCTTCTCTGCACATAAGTTCAAAACTAAAACATATTCAGGCCGCGTGTTTTCAACTCAGGGTAAACAAGGTGATTTAAGGCGCATTTAAATGCGTTTTACAGAACTAAATAAAAAGGTGTCAGTGTTTGATCTAAACCATAGACATAATGATGAGGCATTATCCTCAGTCAGAGTGCAGCACATTAAGTCATTTTCAAAAACCCTTGTTTGTTTGTTTGTTTGTTTGTTTGTCTGGCTCTTAATTTCTGTTGCTCTACTCTCATGTTGTAGGACAAAGCTGAACGCATAAATACATCAATTAAATTTGGATTAAAATATTGAGGATTTACTGTAGCAAATATCATCGTGTGTGTGTGTGTGTGTGTGTGTTTGTGTGTGTGTGTGTGTGTGTGTGTGTGTGTGTATGTGTGTGTGTGTATTCTCCTTTATGAGCAGGCAGGGATGTAGTTGAGTGCAAAGCAGCTTAATTCAATTTGCTCACGTTTTAATTTACCCAAAGCCTCCTTTTGGATGACACATCTCGATACTCCAGTTTTTTTATTTTGGTATTGTGTGGTTCAGGTTTTGGTTAAAAAGGTTTTCAGGTGGAAAAAAAAAAGGAATTAATGCAGCTTCAAAGTGGCCGCCTGCCTAATGAGGGTCAAAGTTTTATTTACACCCTCATCATTCACCCATTACAGCAGCGTCCCCACGCAATTAAATCTAATTGGAGTCAATCGGGCAGTGCAATGAAATGAAAATATTATCAGTTTGGAGCTCACTATTTGTGCCATCTGAAAACCTGTTAATTCAATTGTCCGACTCAGCTCCAATATTGAGGATTGTAATGCAGATTATCGCATTAAAAGCGCCCTAATTTAATTTTGATGGCCAAAGGGACAATTTGATAGTCGGGAAGATTATGCCTCTTCACAACTGTGTTACGCACATAACTGCCGGGCCGTGTCGTTACGAGCTGTGATGTCCTGTGCGCTGCTGCTGGAGAGAAAAGGTGGCCGCGGATGCTTTTTACGCACGAATGAGGTTTCCCATCTTAGAGGAGGCAGCAAGAAGAAGACGAACACAGAGGAGTTTAACCTGCAAAACTGGCTCTTGGACAAGTTCTTATACCGGTCACACAGTGGAGAAACAATTAACCACTCAACACAACACCGCAGATCTGACTTCTTTCGGGTCACTGATGGAACCATAATGGCCACTTTCTGCATCACGTGCCATTATTTTTGCGATCTAAACGTCCAAACCGCCGAGGCTGTATCTGCGGATTTCGTGGGGAGCAAGTTGAGTAATGAGCGATGACTGACAGGTTCAGAATCTTCTGCCCATGTGGTAAATGATCAGACTCAAAACTAACGTTGCAGCTCAGAGAAAAACCTCCTGATACTCAGAGTCTGTAATCACTTTTTTTTTTTGTTTTTTTTGCATAGATGAACTCTTACAATAATAGGCTACATTTCTGCTGATAGTTTGGTGACAGTGCCTCTGCTATGTCTTGGGACGCCTCACCTTTCCAAATTCAGTGGACGCCTGTAACTCAGTCATCTTTAAGTTAGTTTCTTTTTTTCTCCACTCACCATAGCACGGGATGAGCGCTCCGTTGTGTCCCCTCTCCTGGTGCAGTTTGCCGTCCTCGGGGGGTGTTTTGCAAGAAGACCTCTGCATAAACAGGTGGTATTTACTGAAAGTGCTTTGCCCAGCTGCGGCGGCATCCAATGACTGGCACTCCTGCTGGAAGGGGCTCCGGGACTTTTCTCCGTAAGCCTGACCTTTGTTGGGCAGGAAGGCAGTGGGGCTGTATTTGGTGTCAGTGGCTGGGAATGTCCTAAAGTGGTCCGTCTGGTGATCCCTACCTTGCGCTGCAGAGGGGCTATAATATGAATCCATGGATGTCATATCGCTGTATGAAACGCAGGTCTCGGCGTTCATGCCTAAAAAAAGAGTCAAGGGAGGAAAAATACCAAACTTTTCTCTCTCTCTCTCTTTCTCTCTCTCTCTCTTTCTCTCTCTCTCTCTCTTGGAAAGGGAAGCGCAGACGCCCCTTCCTCTCCCTCTACATCATACAGATGAACACACACACAAACACACACCACCACACATGCACATGCACGCAGAGACTGCAGCGCACACCAGACCGCAGCTGGGTTTGGTTATAAAACGATTCAGATCTTTTCCAGGAACCACTATCGTTGACCAAACACTCCAAACTCCCCCGCAGGTTTGAGGAGAGTTACACAAACCCGTCTTTCCTCAGAGGATGGGACCCAGAGCTCCTGGCTTCAGGACCTCTCCCGAGTGATTATGCTGATGACATGAACGAGTTAGGTCGCTTATTATCTGGAAGAAAAAAAAAAAAAAAAAAAAAGATTTGCAAAATAGGGGCGGGGGGCTTAACACATGACATTAATGCAATTTGGATATGAATATAGCCTATGAGTGATGGCACTGGGGCGGAGAGGGCACAATTTTACGCTTCATTCGCAATGGTTCATCAAGGGCAGCTCATACTCAGAGGATTGTGTTCCTGCAGCCAAGTCTGTGGTTTCTGTATGAAACTGTTTGAAAACACTTAATATCGATTAGACCTACTTCTATTCAATTTCTCTTGAAATTTTAGGGGGGGACGTATTATTAGGTATGATAAACCTAAATGAAGGTGGGCTCAAAAATATCAAAATAATAATGTAACAACAAGATTGCGCGTATTGGCTTATTATATACCACAGACCTGCTTTACATTATTTTATTATCAGTTTTTTCATGTTTGTTTTTTCACTCTGTCCAGCAGATTGAGGTTTGAGAAATACAGCCTGTTTGCACTGACTGACATATTTCACGGTCCAAATTGTAAATGGTGCTCAGCCTACATATAGTTTCCAAGAGATGAGATGATAGGTGTTGTTTTACAGCTACAGCTGTTGTCTTTAAGGTAGTGAGTTCTCTGTAAAATCCTGTTTCCAAGGTGTTTGCAGCCATTTAAGAAGGCCATCTGATCTATGCAGCAAGTTGTTTAGATGAATGACTGGAAAAGTTAAACAGTCTGCAACGAAAAATCAACCTAATTCCTTTGTAGACAATGTTATAGGCCAGTAAACGATATACTTAATAACTGGAAACTCATCGGCAGTAACAAAGGCAGTCTCTTTTTTTTTTCTTTCTTTTTAATAGATCCCCATTCACTGCAATAACTTGCCATTTGTATAATACAATACGATTGGTAGTTCTCCAGTGTATTTGCTATGTCCTTTTAACTTGAGTGGAATTCAGACTTTATAGTTTTCACATGTCTGAAAATCTCACTTTTTGTCTGGACCCACCACCAATACACCCACAGTATTTACATCCTGTAGGCTTAATTAATTTTTCTACATGACCCATAACAATGATCTGTCATTGCTTTCATGAAGCCCTTAAAATGATAAAGATTTTAAAATACAATTTAATGTAATACAATGCAATTTATTTTGTTTTATTTGTCTCCCAATATTGCAGTCCAGTGATATTTTGACTATTGCTGTTAAATATGGTTGTGTTAGTCCACTCATTTGACTGTTAGGCTGCTACATGGGGGCTGGGGTGTCATGAAATTGACCCATGATTTTGCTGAATCCCTTTCTCTCATGCTGAAATAGTGGGATCAATGAAAAACATATGTACTGCACTCCTTTTGCATTGAAAATGACCCCATTATAACAGGCAGCCTATAAATATACTTTAAAAGAGAAAATTGAATGCTCACACAGTAATCTATCTTTTGAATGAGATCTTTTGAGATCTATTATAAATACCTATGTAGCTTAAGGTTTAAGAAACATGTCGAAAAACTGAACTTTTAAAAAGATTCGGATTGACTAAACAGGAGATGAACAACACACTTTGTTCCTTCTTCTGCTGCAGGTGTGTAAGTGTGACCTTCTCTCTGCCTGTGTGTGTGGACAGTTGAGGTTTGTTACTCATCTGCACACTGGCACTTTTGAGAAGTAGAGCTCTGTTGTTGGAAAACGAATAACGTGGGATGAACTGGGCAAACTCGCAGAGCTTATAAGCAACCGGCAGATAAAGTGACAGACTCACAGCTAGAAGCTATACATTGTGTGCACATACTGCACAAACATATTCATACAGTCATGCACACATGGTGGACACATGCACATATACAAGTACATGTGTGGGAAGGAAAAAAAAAAAAAAAGAAAGAAAGAATCCGCTCCATTTTACATGACTGGATTTCAAATTAAGTCCATCAGGCTGAAAGGTGTCCATACTTCTACGTCTGATGTAATGTTGATGCTCTGAAAACCTGGCTCACACTCAGCTGAAAACTAACTGTCTCAAGGGGGGGGGGGGGGGGGGCCG
>NW_019524844.1:77686-126381 GCF_002814215.2 Seriola lalandi dorsalis | reverse complement strand
GGGGGGGGTATAAAAATTACTTTACAACAGTTTATGTTTCATCTAATACAGTCGAACAAATATCTAATTACTTTGAACTCTATCTCCATATGTCAGCAACATGGTTTATGGCAGTGAACCAGACTTAATGATTACTTAGCCGAATTTTCAACCTGCTGGAACATTATACTTCTGTCTGTGCTATTCTTAGCAGCGAGCTTATAGTGATCTTGTAATGCAGTAATGTTACAGCTTTTACACGGATTCAATGAGAGGGTGTGGGGCTTTGTTGAGATTTCAACGATGCAGATAGATAATCAATAATGCTTCATGTTTGCATTTTGCTAGTGTGGTTCTAAATATTATAAAGGACTGTTCTTTTGTTCAGTACCAGGCACCTGAACTGAAAGGTCATTAATCCGTGACTTTATAGATAAAAAGCTATAATGTTTGGTATTCATCACGAAGCACAATATATACCAGCAGGACTGTGAAATTCTGTATGTGGCTGATTATTGTCTAAACAGTTTTTATCTCTAGTGTAGGTCCAGGAAGTCTGCAACCGCTGTAAATAAAGATGGACTATAGTGTGTTTTATATTTCCGCCGGCATGTTTAGATGGTGGTGGTTCATGCTTTGGCCACAAGCATGATGTGATCTCCCTTTATTTCAGAGGGAAAAGTGTCCCCAGTTTTACTAACTGTAATTACTTTATTATAAGAACCATGCGCGCTCGCCTTTTTTTTCTTCTTTTTTTTACACTGCAGGATGGTCAGAGTGAGAACGTGAAGGACTGTGTTTCTGACTATTGAAAAGTTATTTACTTGTCAGTTTTCTGGCACAGTGGGGGAAAGCTTCCTCTTAACAGCAGGCCCACCTGCAGTGAATAAGTGAGCATTAAAACACACACACACACACACACACACACACACACACACACACACACACACACACACACACACACACACATACATGCTCACACAAAGTGCATTCATGCCTGCAAAAAAAAGCCCTGGCATCATATTTTACTTCCAGGAACATAAGTTGCTTCTGTCGTTATGAAGTACAATATTTAGCCAAATTCTTTTAGAAAGAAGTCACCACTGACGGCAGAAGTTAAATATTTAAATTCTCTGACTGTAGTGATTAAAAATCAAATAAAGTCATACTTTTTATTTTTCTGTAGGCTTTTATTCTCCTGTGGAGACAGAACTGGTCTAAATCTGCTAGTTTATAACAATCACATGATGACAGTTCCTTGATGATAAAACATTCATTTGATGAAAGCTATTATATGTTTTATTGAATTGTATCGTATAGTCCATTAAATCATTGGCAGCAGAAAAACAAACTGCTTGACATTTCTATATGAATAAATTATCCACCTTTTTCAGCACCTTGTTGTAACCTTGTTTCTTACAATTCAGATTTTAAGTTTAACAGCTCAATGGAGAAAAATATGAGAAAAAAATGGGGATTTATGTCTACAAAATCCTTCCTTGTTGTTACATACGCGACATGCACTAAACTCTTTTAGAACCCACCATACATAGGGTTAATAAGGTTAAGGGAAGTTTAATAAAGACTGATACAAAGCACAGTATTCCACTCAGGAAGAGAAAATGTCAGCAGACAGTCGTCAGCCTCTTCATAAATATTTCTCATTGGCGGATACTTCCGAACTAAGAGTCTGTCTACTCACAGCCTTGACTAATTTTTTAGGAAGCCCTGTGTAATTATGTTTTATTTTCTGAATGTTCCGCTCTCTCAGTGAAATACATAAAGACATTGTCCTAATGGTACAATGGGTGAGACTGTTGTCACAGTCAGTGACCCTGAAATGGCTCTTTAGTGTGTGCTGTTTTCAGATGCCTCATTCCCCTAACCAGACTTGCGAGATATTTGTGAATGTGGGGGTTAAAAGAAAACACAAGGGCATGCGAGAGACATGAGCCCACATCCTCGCTGCACTGGCAACATTAAACTTTAGCCTCTCCAGTTTGACTTTAGCCTGTGGCAAGGCAACTTGATTGAGGCCTTTGATGGGCATTAATACACCGTGGAGAGACGGCTTTGTTTGGGAATGGAAATGAACATAAAACGGAAAGCGGAACAGGAAGGAGAGAGGCCCACAAGCTGATCTTATTTAATTTCACATAAAAGAGACATTCCATCTTCACAGGGCCTGTTTGGGCATCTCAGTGTACGAAAACCCACTCTTTTTTAACATACTGAGGATCATACGCTGTGTGTGTGTGTGTGTGTGTGTGTGTGTGTGTGTGTGTGTGTGTGTGTGTGTGTGCATGCGCGCAGCAGAGATTTGTGGAGCATTTATGAAGCACAGTCTGGAACTTTTTGAAACATATCACATGCAGCAGCAGATTTTCAAAAACATATGATTGGAATAACATTTCAGTGGCACTGGCCAAGTCAGCATCGAGGAATGTATTGAGCCACTACCTGGCCCTGCCCATGGGCAAAACATCTGTAATTAGTCTTGACCACATTCTGTCTTTTACAGTGTACAGAATGAGCTAAGCTTTGCTCATGTGTTTCATCTTCGTGGCACGTAAATATCTGCAGTGTATCTGACTGAATCGAAGATTACTCTCCTGTCATATCCTCTTACAATGTTTTCAGTGTGGGACAAAAGTGCTGCACCAGTGGTGTGGTGGACTCTTTGATGATTACTTAACTCCCTCAACCCAGTTCATGTATTTTCAATGGTGGCAATGCAAACATTTGGAAACATTTTTCTTTAATTGCCAAACCTTGCATATTTTTTGCAATGAAGAAAGTGTTTACTGGGCCGAATGAGAATGAGACTCACACACATTTGATATTATTTCTTCTTATTTCTTGCTTTACTTTGGCCTGCTGTGTCACTATATTTATCCCGTCCTGTATTTTGCTGATTAATTTTTACTTTCTAAAAACCATAAATAAAGTTACGCAACGCTTGTGTTAGAGGGTGAAGTGTGATATTCTGATTCTCAGATTTAATGACACACTCTTGAGAACAAACAAGACATGGACCTCAATATGCTTCACAGACTTCCTCATGTGGTGAATCTGAACAAAAGAAATACCACAGTGGTTTTTGTGCTGAAGTCATTATACTGCAGATGCCCATGGCAAATGAAATTTTACTCTCAGATGTATGAAATGCAAATTAGGTTCAAAGTTTCCACACTGTAACACATACAGGAATTTAGTGGAATCAACTAAACTTGTATCATAAACATAATGTAAATGCATAGGTTTTAGTGATTTCAAGATAAGTTCATTTAAAATGACTAGATTACATTTTCAGTTCAAATCAAAACATCTAACAGGAAGTTCTCTGACTTGAAATGATGAGCTGAATGAATGCACCACTGAGTGTTCACTTGTCTCATCAAATATTATAAGAATTCAACAGACTTCCCAGCATGCATTGTTTTAACACTAAAACTCCACCAGTGACACTTCTTGTATGTTGTTAAATAAATCTTACACGATGAAAATGAGTTTGTAATAAATGTTAAGTCATAGTTGTGTCCTCTGATAATGAAAACGAAGCTAAACACGATGAAGGCTATCCCTGCCCATATACTGTTCACTGTAAAACTAACATCTTTAATGGGAGCAGCCACACATGTTGCACTGGTGGACCTCAGCCACAGCTGTAAGGCATCTACAGCAACCGAACAACTGATTCTTCAAACCCTGAAAATATAATTAAGAGGAAAATCTGAAAGTAACATGTCAGTGTAACAAGGTTTATTGAAGGTGCTTTCTCAGGTTCAGTGACTTAACAAAGTCAGTTTTACATTACACTAACTTATGAGCCAACTTTGAACTAATTATTCAAGGTTATTTCAGTTAACGCACATTGTTAAGGCACCAGGGGGGATTACATTTTTATGCTGAACCAGTTTACAGTGTTTTATAATGTACTGGATTTATTATTATTTTCCAGATTCCTTGAACTGAAACTCGGTGTATCGTGTAAAAATCAAATGAAAAATGTGCTTGTCATAAAGCAAACATATTACTCTCAATTATCAGATTTTTTTTTTAACTTTATACACGAAATATAATGCAGTCGTAGTGACACAGTGCAGTCAGTATCAGTCAGCCAAGTTACATGTTATTTAAGGAAAACTAAAGCTTAGCACATGATGGTACTTATATCATTCAGTTTAACTCTGAACTGGGCTTCTGTATCCGTGTGAGAGCTCACTGTGGGCTTTGGTTCAAAGGACAGTGATAACTCGCTGTGTATTTTGATGAATGTCAGAGAACAAAATTTTACACAGATGTATGAATGCTGTTAATGCTCTTTGATTCAGTGAACAATAGATCACATTAATGCTGTGTGATTCACAAAATGAAACACAGATATATGAATATGATTTTTACTGTGTACGTGATCGTGGTAACACATTGAAATAACCTTAAAGCACCAACATAAGAAGAAGAAGAGACCTTAGACATCCCTTATTTATTAATATTCTTTGTTATTATTATTATTATTATTATTATTGTTGTTATTATTATTATTATTATTAATAATAATAATAATTATCTATTTATTTATTTTGGGGGGCTTTTACTACTACTACTACTACTACTACTTTTCTACTTTGTGTATTTGCAGCCTTAACATGATAATTTGGTGGTTGGTGTAGCCAAAAACAAATAACCATGTAAAGCTACAAAATGGTATAATAACTTAATCTATCAGATTTTTTTTTTAATAAACACACTGCCCACAAACAGAGATGTGTTTACTGTAATTTGTGTAGACAGACAGTCATTTTCAATCACCTTCTTTGTGTATTGTCTCTATTCTTTTTCATCAGTAATTTGCTGCTGTAAACAAAGAAAAGAGGTCTGCACTAAAGAAATTAACTGAGGAACAGAACTATGATTTTTTTTTTTTGGTACCGGGTTTGGAGTGAAGGTCAGGTTATGTGTACTTTATGGTCTCACACATGGTGCGGTTTACATAGAAACTCCACAAGCCAAAAAAGCATCCGAGTAATACATTTGCTCCAAATAATGTGTTATAAGGAAATCGCGTTGAAGTCGGAGATTTTGTCTTGTGTTTTCCTTTTCCTCATCGCTGCTTCTTCATGAGTAAAAGTAATTTGATCATAATTATGTTTTAATTTTAAGTTCCATAGTGCTGTGTGGTAAACCAATACTGATGTGTGCATGAATGTTGTTTATCTGGCTGGTTGTCTGCTTTGTCTCCCCTTTGCGGTGGTACACATATTGTTTTTTTGTTTTTTTTAGCTATCACATCGTCTTTTTTAGTCTTGACTGCGTGCTGCAGAAGATACTGGCCATACTGTCGCTTTGTTCATGTGCGAGTCAGGTCGTGTGAAAGTGTCAGCGTTTTGCCGAGGTTTTTGAATGTGTGAAATAGCTTCTCCTCTCTCTCTTTGTCCCGTGTAGTGAACAGTGGTCGCACACCTGCAGGTTCACACGTCTATGGCCAATCAGAGCGAGTGTCTTCTGGGTGAGGATGAGCTGAGCCTCTGCTTGTTTGAAGCTCTGCAGCAGATTTTTATGTGCCGCTGAAATTGTTTTCACATGAGTGGGGAACTGCACTGCATCAGCAGTTTTTCTGAGCAAATTAAATGAAGAAAGAGGGAAAGGCTAAAATTGGTTGCACTTATCTTGAATTTAATTTAAAAAGAAAAAGAGCCAAGGAGGTAAAAGTAGAAAAATAATCTGCTCTCGCTTCATTCTTAATAAGAGTTTGGGTCTGTGTATAATTTTGGCATACACAGTCAGAGAAACAGCCTGCACCTTCATTGCGCACAGTGCCAGTGAAACATCTGCTGGACTTCCCGTAGAGGGCTTTTAAACATCTGGCACCTTATGTCAGGTTCAAAGATAGAACAGGTAAACTCCCAGTGGACCTCAGTGGTTTTGGTTCATTAGCACAGAATCTGACTTCCAAAAGTGTTTCATGTTTCAATAAATATACATGATGTAAACATAAATATGGCGTCACTATTTTCATCCTAATAAGCTTTTTTTTTTTCCCTTTCTTTTTATATCATTGCTTTAATTGTGTTACCTCTTGTGAAGTCTCTACCCCTCAGTCATCTGTGTTTGGGCATGCATTTGTGTGCACAGAATACACTGTATGTACAAGAGTTTATATGTATTGAATGTGCGTATCAGTGCAGCACGGTGTGGATCCAATTCATGGTTATCATTTTCCATCTGCCTTCTTTAAAAACACCTTGATTTTCAGGCTCTGCAGAAGTTGCAGAAGGCCTGGAGACGGTGACCAGCCCATCCAGACCTTCAATATGCACAAAATTCGCGGATGAAAGTTTATTAGGATCTGGAAAAATGTTTCCCATATGTGACTACCTCCTGAATCTGGTGTTGATCTTGGGATTCCTTCTTTACCGATATGATCAGTTGAGAGAATTATCCTGCTTCATCAAATTCAGAGCACACCCCAGCTGACCCACACAGCACGCAATACAGGGAGATGTGTGTGTGTGTGTGTGCATGTGTGTGCATGTGTGTGTGTATTTCTAAGTAGAAAGGTTAAAGTTAGAGCTAGCAGCCTGCAGATTCTTGCAATCAGATAACCTCTGGAAGATATTACTTATCAAACTGTGTATAGTCTCATTCAACAGTCAGGTTGCTCACACTGCGAGAGTGTGCGTTACTGTACTGAATGGTTCACTGTCCACTTCTTGGTTTTCTCCGGTTGTGTTCCTTTATGGTTGGATGTGAGAAGTTGGTAGAAGGAAAAACTTCGAGCTGCTAATTGTTCAGGTTTCACCATGACCTTATTGCGCTGATTGATCTAAAAGCTTTTCATGCTGGGAATGAAACTGTAAATGTGTACAAAACACTTACCCGCCTTTCACATCAGGCTCACATTACAATCAGTAGATGCTTTTGTCTAAAAGCAACGTACATTTTCTCCTGCTCATCGGCAGCAATTTGGGGTTGAGTGTCTTGCTCAAGTGTGCTGACATGTGGACAGGAAGAGCTGGGATTGAAGCCTCCACCTGAGCTTCCTTCACAGTATAGGAATCATGCTGCAGTACACGGAGCTGTTAGTCAATGCTGTCTCTGAATACATACTTACAAAGTTATTAAGAATGCGAGAGACAGAAAAAGCTGTTGCCATTAATCATATTCTTGACTATTCCAGCAGTCGCCCACTGGTATTTAAATGGCTAATGCTTGGCATGTTTGGTAACCTCTCTTGCCTATAGTGTGTTCCACTACCTATAATTTAGTTGCCAATAGCAACTGTACTGGATCTACAGGGCAGAAAGCTTTTAGGGAGGTCTTCACTTGGGCTTTACAGTCTCTGGAAACCACAGCCACAAATATGTCCGCAGTGCTCCTCTGAGGATAATGACACTTATACTCGGTGATTACGCAGCTGACAGCAACAGAAGTGATGGCAGTATTTCAAAATGTGCTACTGTATGTATACTGTATAAGACCAGGGTCACTTATGTATCGTTGGTTGCTGTGAACAACAATATGGTGGCCAACTTCCAGAGAAAAGAACAAGCTGACATTTGAGGAATAATCTGGATTGATGCTGAAAATTAGATTTTTTTTTTTCTGTAAATCTTTTCATTGCTTGTAGGATGCATAGATTGAAAAGATGCTTTTTATACTTACCAGTGTCAAATGAGCTTAAAGTGCTGCCAATACAACTGAAGTGATGCACATTTTAAGTTCCACTGTATGGTGAGTTAAAAACAAGCAGTGGAGACATGTGATACTAATGTGTACCAGTATGAGGAGGCTTCAGAAATGCTGCACTGGCACCTCACCCAACTCCAACCACTTCTGAGAGATAATGCTGTGCAAATAGGTTACAGGCTGCAATCTAGAGGGCACTGTATTCTGAATAAATTACACAAATGTCCAGCAATTTGTTGTCTCCCTCCCTACCACCCCGTCTTTGTAAATGTCCAGATGCTGAAGTGTTGGTTGATGCTGTCAGCTTTTTGGTTCCATTGGCTCTGTTTTCTTTGTGCAATTTGTTGTTTCACATGCGGTGCATCTTCTATCTTTTTCAGTCTTTCTAATGTATACTTAGATACTTGGGAAGATAGTTTAGGACTTTCTAGAAGTTGTAAGTCTTCAAAGCTGTCAGTTGTGTTAAACCCAGAGTCGCTTGCAGCACAGTTACAGTTACGGTCTGGAAAACCACTGAAGGGGCGCTGCTGCCAAAAAAGAAAAGTTAAACTTTTTATTAATTCTTTAAAGATGACATTGACTTTAGGCCAACTGTCTCCAATTTAGACAAAGTACAAAGCTCAATATTTTCAAGGTCGCAAAGCAAAGAGTTCCTGACTCAAACTAACCTCAACCTTGTTACTAAAATTTCAGCACCCCACCATGAAACTCAAAAATGAAAGTTGATATAAAACCATAATGTATCTGGCCTGGTTTTATGAGGTTTTCCAACTGATTTGTTTCAATAGCAAATATCTTATTATATCAGAAATCCTTATTGGTTTATAACAGTATACTCATATAAAGGAGTGTGTTTGGATTAGGATTAACCACTGATGTCCATATTTTATTGATATCTGTAATACTTTTAAACAGAAAACCCTCAATGGTCTATCTCCCTTTTAAAGTTGTACTGTCATTTTTTGGAAAGCACAAAGTAAACAAACTCACAGTCTTGTGCTTTGATACACTGCAGTATATCAGCCTATGGCATTTCTATGTCTAATGTGCCACACTTACCTGGACCCTGTGTTGAATACAAGTCCAAAATTACACTTTTAGCACTGCCTTTGGTCCTGCATTTGCAAAGCAAATCAGCCATACATATTTTGTAGGAGACATAGTAGGAGACAGGGTTGCTATGGCTGCTCACAGTTTCATATGAGAGCTGGAGGGTCTCATCTATTAAAACAAACAAAAATAAACACACACACAGATGTTCTTTCTCATTGGGATCGGTAGAACTGATAACCCATTCACAAAAAAGGCACTGGTTCAATTTTACTGTTATGTATGACATATGATGAAATACTGCTAAATACTGGGCAGCGCTGTTTCAATTTGCTTAAAAATGCGGTACATCAATGGAAGAAAAAGATACAAATCCTCCATTAATCTAGTTTCTAGGTTTACCCTTTTGATTCACAATGTGCCATAACATGTAAAGACTGAGGCATGCTGGGAGGTTGTCTTTTGCATTGCTGAAATCCTCCCATATTTCTCTTGCGTACAGTATATACAAGACACACATTAGGTGCAAGTAAAACTACCTGAATTCTCATGGGTTAAAACTGTGTTTCTAGCTTCCTAAGGTGGATTCTCTGATCGATTGAATTGTGAAATGCAGTAAAATGAGTGACACTACAGTGACAAAGTTATATCTCATACATTGTTGTAAAATTTGGCAACGATATTTCATTTTGTTGCATAAAAAGACAGTTTCTGTAGATTTTTCTAAGGCAGTGACAGATGTGGACTGGTACTTCACTTGGGCTGATATGCATACTCAGCTCTTTCACTGAGGCACTGGCAGAGAAAAGAGAAACACAAACAGGTGGTGGTGAAAAGCTCCTCAAACAGGAGTCCAGCAAAGGAAAACAGCCAAAACCCTCCCTCCATCAGAGGAAAGCCACATTCTCTGGAACAATGTCGCTGGGATAAAAGTTGACTGTGATCTCCCGACTCGACCTTTGACCCTGACATTATTTTGATTAGAGGAGGCAAGATCCTGTGTATCCTTAGCGTTTAATCTCAAAGACTCAGTCAGAGCTGGACAGGGGGTGCTGTGGGAGGGCTGGAGCAGACCCTCCTGTGTTTATTTTGGTGGGCAGATAGGAGTCTCGCAGCAAGGTGCTTGCTGTCATCGCTGTGACCTACGAACTCGGGCCGCCGGACATCACCAAGACCCCAGAGAAGAGGGCCACAGCAGCATGTGGGATGCTCAGTGAAGGGGGTCAAAGGGCAGGGCTGCTGCTGAACATGTGCACAGATGTCAAGAAATAACCTCACTGAATTTTCTTTGACTCAGTGCGTATTTCTTTTTTTTTTCAAAGAGGTTTGAGTAGCCAGCTAATTGAAAAAAGTAGCTTGACAAGGGAAATTTCTGTATTACCTCATATGGTTTTCCAGAGAGTAAACTCCCTGTGTATCAAAAGCTTTGACATGGTGGCTTTGGATGAAACTGAACTTCTTTGTCTGTTCTCTCTGGTTTACCAATCATGAAGGCACATAATAATAATAATGATAATTAATAATAATAAATAATAATAATAGTAAACTTTATTTATATAGCACTTTTCTTAACAAAGCTCCAAAGTGCTTTACAGAAAGAAAAAGGGGAATTAAAACCAATTATTACAACAGAAAAACAAACATCATAAAACAGAAGTAAGTTACATGAAAATATTGATTGAATTAAATAAAACAAAACGACATATGAAACATTCATAAAAACTTTCTGATAAAAGAATGTTTTAAGAAGAGTTTTAAAAGACACTAAAGATGTAGCCTGTCTGATCTCAGTGGCTAGACTGTTCCACAGTTTGGGGGCTCCAGCAGCAAAGGCCCCGTCACCTTTTGTCACCAGCCGAGTCCTTGGTTTAACCAGCGGAGCTCCCTCGATCTGAGTAGACGACTAGGCACATTATAAACATTCGTAACACGTGTAGCAACTATGAGCTTAAAGAGCGCTTGATTCCCGGATCCAGACAGCAGAGGAGAAGCCGTCATGACCCGACCTATCTGTGAAAAAGCCTTTAGATGAGTGAATAGATGAACTGTGAAAACCCCATGCAACAGCACAGTTTTTCTGTTTCCTCAAATGTCACTCATACGACATGATTAATGTTGTTGCCGAGTGCAAAGTGCTGACTTACCAAGTGTGATAACCCAGACTCTTACATAAGGCTACTTGAATGGAAATATGATTTCTTCTGTTGCATTATGGGTATGGCTTCAATAGCTGATTGACTGCACAGCGGAAATCAGAATCACAATGGGGATAAATTAGTCTGATAAAACATGGAAGAGCAGTACTGAAGCCCCCGCCCTTTCTATATACTCTATAGCAGTAAAGGGTTTGAGGCTTATACCTCTGAATAGTTAGAGTCCTGGAGATTATGCTGTCTCATAAAAATGTCAGTCAAAACCTCTGCTTACAGCAGCTTCAGGAAATCCTTGTGTCAGCTGGACTGTGTATGTTTCATCTTCATCTTATATCATACAACGTAAGCTTCGGGCTGCAGCACTAAATGCTTTAGATTTATGGTTTTTGTGTGTCCTGCCTTTGTGTCTGTGCTGAAAAATCCATAGAAAAGGGACTGGGGTCCTACACAGAGTGATCCTCGGGGATCCTCAAATTAGTAACAATAATACGAACTTTCTTAGTGTTTAAACAGCAGATGAGAGCTTACCACAAGTTCACAAAGTCTGCCAGTGTGTCTTTGAGTAAAGCAAAGATCAAATTACTAAACTTAAGAAACCAACATCAACTAAGTACTGTTCGTGTTTCCAGGTTTTGACATCAGCCCCTCAGCTGAGTGCATCTGCTGGTCTATAACAATCCTATGACAAGGATTGTGATTATGCATTGTTGAGCTACTGAGACACTGAGTAGCGAAACAACATCGATGACCAGCATTAAAACCCCAGTGACCTTTTTTTGGCGAAGGTCAGCACCAAGAGAAAATAGAGGGCTCTCTCACTCGCCTAATATCCTGGAATGTCCTGGAAGCTGCGAGGAAAAAAAGTCCTTTCAAACATTATCTTAATCAGAGTCATGTTCTTTATTTAATTTGAGAAGACATGCGCACAGACGCAAATGCTCCTTTCTTCAGATGGTCATTTATTCACTTAAGGAAGTTTGAGGAATCATACAAGAATGAATGGTGACTATTTCTGCCACAGATACAGTGTACTGTCTGATTGTTTGTAAGTCAGTCCTGAGGCCGTTCCTCCTGTTGATGTACTCGCTGACAGTGGATCCAAATATTAAATTAATGAATTAGAAAGATGTGAAAGAGCTAAAGACTGAAGAAAACCCCCAGATATTTCATTCATAGATCACAACCTGTTTATGTTCATTGGCCTGCCCTTTCTTCTATGCCATGTTTCTGTATTTGCTGTTGGGATGTTATTAGATGACACATGAAACTATAAGACAAACAAAGCACAGTAATTGGTGCATATTTGTTCCTTGTTTGGTTTTGCTTGTTTCTTGTGGACACATGAACACAATGGCACCCGTACTGCTTTATTATATACATTTATCTAGACTTTAGACTTTGATATGAAGAGCACAAGTAGCTTATTTTAACATGTTATTGTGTTCACATGATATGCAGTACATGCTCTGTCACACTAACACAGTCTCGAACAAACTACTGCATTGGGTTGCATCATCATTTTAGATTCATACCTGTTTACGCTCCATTGCCCACTGTATTAATCACACACATAACACATTGTATGAAACCTTAAAACCCTAAAAACAAAGTATGTGCTACTTTATTGCGTTTCAAAATAGTGTTGCATGTGCTATTTCTGTGACGATGCATCGGTTCAAGAGAAACTATTTCCAAGTAAAAATAATTAGCAAGAAGCGTTTTAAATTGAAAACACGCATCCGTGGAGTTAATCACGGAAATTATTTAACATATTTGAAAATTAGTTAAGTTGCTAATTGGAATTCTAATTAATTAATTACTTTTTCAGTGTATATCTCAACACAGTAATTGTCGTGGCAGTAGCAGTAGACAGAGGCTACTAGCAGAAGTGCTCTAACTGCCATTTAGTGGGACATTCATACTGTTCCTGTGGTCCAGCCACCTCCTTGGAGATACGTATGTCAGGATCTGGGAGCTGTCATGCCGGCAACAAAGCCCTGTTCATCCTGCTTCAGGGTGACCAAGTGATTTCAATTAAAGCTGCATGTGTTGTTTACTGAGGCTGGGGTCGTGCAAGTCAAACATGAAGGAGTCTGATCTTAGAAGTCGAGAGCAGAGCCTTGGATCACTCTGTCCTGAGTCTGTTCAGGCAAACACTGAGGTCTGCTGTCTTACTACTTCGACCAGGTGATTAAAGCCGTCTGTCAGCCTCATGAGACCTTTCAATTTTTACAGTATGCTTGTACAGTACAACAATATGCAAACTTCATATGCAACACAATGACAGTTTATAATAACAGAACTCATTGCGTAAACAGTGATGCTTGCAAGGGAGCAGCCTTTGCTCTGAAATACGTAAAATAAGACTGAACAACTGAACTGAACTTAAACAATGTCAGCAAATTGATTAGATCAAACTGAAGGCGAGCAGGAAAAAGCAAGACAAATCAATTTGTTTTAGTATGATATTGCATCCGCTGACTGAAAGAGAGAGGTGACCGGTCTGAAAGGGCAGAGGAAGGAAAAGATAAATGAAAGAGTCTGAAGTGCCTGAGGACAAAAAGAAAAAAAAATACACAGCACAGAATAAAGGAGCTAACAGATGCTCAGGCAGAATCTTGTAATGCAAACATTTTTATCATAACGCTCTGTTGTCCAAGCCTAACTTAACCATATGACACACATGGAGTTGTGTCATTTTTTGCTGCAGTAACAAGGAGCCAAAGTGAAGAAGTTTGTACATTTAGAACAACTGCAAGAAGAAGAATAAGTAGAAGCAGTTTGAGGTGGTCTTCCTTTGCCGGCTGTTGAACTGGGGAAGCAGTATACACTGCTCAGTGGCAGCGGTGTGAAATAAAGCTACACAACAATTCAGAAAGAGCAAATGTCACTGGATGAAGTTGGTTGTGCTTTGTTCTCAGATTTTCTCAAGAAAAAAACAGATTTGCTCTAAAATAACTTTGGAGATATATTACACGACTGAGGGTATATTTCTCATGCTGGCAGACTAATTCCTGGCCTCATAACCTGAAACATGAACGGCATGACCTTTCTCTACAGAGTTTACATATTTGTAAACACAGTTTGTTAGGCTTGTTCCTCATGTTTCATTACTGAGTTTACTATTAAGTTCACTAACACGTTTGCTCACACTGCAGGCGTGTGTTCAATTGCATTTGATCTAAATTTACTATAAAAATCTAACGTAACCATAGTGTAGATACGATCGAATGCCAACTGTAGGTCAACCCCTCCTTAGGACTGATACTTCATGCGGTTTGTGTTTATTCCATTTGATAGTTGCAGGTCAACGGTGACAGTGTAGGGCTTTTTCACAGAAAACATTTTGGCATCTCACTGTAGGAAAAGCACAGGGGTAAATATTAATAGCTGCTTCAGTTTCAGGGTGCTGGAGTTGTTCACGCTGTCACACTGTCATGACTTGATCTGACGCTCGATTGTTAATGTTCGTAACACCTGCAGTTTTCTGACTCTGAGTCAAAATGTCTGCTGCGAAAAAGCTCTTTTGTATGATGGCATCCACCTATATTAGAAATTGTGTTTAACTTTCTTCTATTGTTTGACAGTTCAACTAATACGTATGATCTTGAGGTCTCACCATGAGGCACAACCCAGAGTTGACAGTTGGCAGTAACAGTGAATTGGGCTTTAGATAACAATAGAAAGCTTTTCACTTGTATTTTAGCACTTAAAACATTGCTACATCATTTAATGATTATATTTTTTATTTTGCTTACTAATGACTATTTAACTGGAGTTGAAGATGCATGCATTAGGGGGATTAGGTGTATAGTTAGTGTATATTAGTATAGTATCCTTGTTTCTTCCAAGTAGTATTTTGAATGTTTCTCAAAACAGAATAAGGGCTTATCCAGGTTTCTGAATCCAGGATATGAAGCTGACGTGTGCAAAAAATAACAACAACCAGACCATAATGGGATACTAATGTACATGTAAAGGCACTGTGATGTTCCTTTTCAGCAGCGATGACATTTTCTTCTTGTCATTTCAAATTAACACTAAATTAGTGAGACAACATCATTGATTGTTGCAAAAGTGTGACAAAAGTTCAAACTAATATCCAAAATAAAACCTTTAGGTATGAAACCAATGTACTGAAAGAAAAGAAGAAAAAAAAGGGAAAAACTTAGTATAAGAAACATGAAAGGCAGATAATAAACTGATTATAGAATCAACAGAAGCGTGTACAATTTGGCCGGACTTCAGTCTTTTTAGTGAAGCAAAGGGCAGACTGTTGGCCGAGTGTCGACATCAGCTTGTGACTTACTGACTGTCAAAGTTAGGAACTGTGACTGTGTAGAAAGAGGGCTCCCTGAACAAATGTCCTTTTCATTTCATGCTTTACATCCATCCACTCTGCTCCTCTGCTGCTGATTCAATTGCAGCTAATTACTCAATTGAAATCACATGTATGAGCAAGTAAATAACCTATTTAAAGGATTGTGCACAGAAATAACTTTTTCTTCCTTTGGATTTGGATGAAAAAGAAGTGGATTCTGGTCTTACAGTGTCAAGCTTATAAAAGAGCTGGTTTGTAGTTTATCATGTGAAATACCCAAATGTATTTTTGTATTTTTTTTCCCTATACTAAAACACACTACCTACAGTTCAGCCACAAACAACATCACTGAGGAAAGGCCTATGATATAGTTCTGCTTCAAGGAGCTTTTGCTTACAGTGGAAGACGTGAAAGAAGGAAATCAGGTTTGGCATGTTGACTCAAGATTAAATTTCCCAGGAGCCCTAATGGACAGCTATTAAACTTTAATTGCTCTCCTTGCCATTGCAAAGAACTGTAGGAACACTGGTGAGGTAAATTTTAGAGCTACCGTCTGAAAGAAAGCTGCCAAATTACAGTGAAGGAGCTCAGTGCTCCAGTCACACCTGTCGCTGAAAGGTTATCGAAGAGGTGCACAGACATATGTCCACACTGTGTCTCATTATTTCAGGAGCGATTATAGCAAAGGTGAAAGGAAAAAATAAACTAACACAGCACTATCCAGAAAAAAACAGTGGATGACAACAGCACTTAAAATTTCCAAACGCCAGCCCAATTTCCCCATCATGCCAGAAAAAAAAAAGCAGAAAAAAAACAGAGAGTATCTGAGCTTTGTTTCTCGATTATTTGCATAATACACTTTGATGGGTGGATACTCGTCCCAATCCCTGGCTCTTTTGTATCTGCAGATTACAAAAGGCCTGTTTCCAGCGCCGTGCAGGCTACCAAGAAGAGACTATCAAAGGGAAGGAATGGGCTTTCAAGTCAGGACCCTTCGATTGTGTTACAGATTGATTCCAGGTGAGGCAGCTTTGGGAAGTTCAGCTGGAGGAAAATTGCCCCTCCGTGCAGTGCTTGTGAGAGGCAGGGAGGCTTCACGGTTGGCATGGTGCTCCGGAATTCCAATACTACTCACGTTTGGTGGGATTTCTGAGGGATGAACGCTGGGCCTCAAAAATCTTGTTGTGGTTGATTGCAGTTACATTAAAAGCTAAGCCCAGACAAAAAAAAAAAAAAAAAAAAAAAAAAAAAAGGGTATATGGAGTGTCTGGCTGTTTGAAAAAAGCACACTGAATAGCTGGATAGCACCACAGTCCAAAGACAATAATTGCCAATATAATGTTCGAAACATCCCTTTGATTCACTCATAAGATAAGTCCTGGATTTATTTTTCAAAACAGACATTTTCCAGTTCCACTCTGGTGTTAACTTGATTTTGAAAATGAGCGGTTCATGTTCTTCTTTTTCACACATGCTATTATGGCAGGAAACTATCTCAAGGACTCCTGGCAGAGATGTACCATACACACTGGAGAAAACAGGGCTCCTAAAGTATATCATACATAACCTTTGTTCTATTTCCTTCTAACACAGCATTGATTTATTGCCAATTTCTCAGACCACACTCACTGGACAAAACTCGCTTCAGATTATGTGGAGATGTGTATATCAGAACAGATATGTCTGGCTGTCCCTTAACTAATCTCCAACATTCTTCTCTGTGGATCTTCAGCTTTTCACAAAGAGATTTTCAGAGGAATTTGACCGACCATCATTAGCTTTATCTTCTTTTGATATACTAGTACCAACCCCACCCAGCCTCAAAGCCAGGGCCATCTGTACAGTTAAACACTTCTTAAACAAGTCCTCAGGGAAACTCTAAACAGACCCCAAAGCATTTCACACGTATGCAGCAGAGAGTGTTTCTGTGTGTTTGCTGCGAACATGCTGTCAGATCTGATTTGAACCAGGCTACGTGTGGGAAGGACAATTAGGTGGACACAGAGCTGAGCCATGCACAGGCGTGCCAGGCCATGGCATTATGCATCACTCACCTGTCTGGCCAAATAAACCGAGACAGGAAAACATCTGCTCATGTTTTCAAACTGGGCAAAAATGTCTGTCTCATTTTGTTCTTTTGGGATTTTGAAGTTGTGCAGCAAAAACAAAATTGTCTATTTTAGTTTTCTGTTACTCCTGATGAATGTCACTTGACCAAGACGTACGTTGTTATTTCATAAATTTACCGTAAGTGTTGGCAGTATGCTGGAGTTGAGTTTTTACTCTGCATTATTCATTAGTCATTACATGTATCTCTTTAGTTATTTCATTTTTTATTTCATTTTCTAAACATTTTTGCCTTGTTTATCTGCAGCATCATCTTGTGAGAGGTCCAACCTTTGAGATCACTCAGTGGAGATGCAGTAAAAAAAACATGAAGGCTGTTGTTGGGGGAAATTTAGCTTTACAATGAATGAAAAGATTGTTTCTACCTTCACTGAGCACGGACCCAACAACAAAGAGGGTCCTGCGGACTTCCAAACACACTACAATCCCCCCACCTTCCACCAAGGCCACACAGAGCAAATAAGCTGTTATTCCACCGTTGTTTGGAAGGATTGTGAAGAGATTGGTCTTGTAATGAAAAGAAAATAGAAGTGATGTTCCCATGACGGATATGGTAAACTAAATTGAGAGAAGCTGCTCTGTCGGCTTGAAGTTCACACCTCTGGTCCCACAGCGTCCCCTCTCCCCACCTCCGCCCTCCCTCCTCACATTCATCTTTCGTCCTCTAACCTCATTGACTCACCCTTTCCAAAGAACCTGATCCGGCCTAGAGGCCCATGCGCTCATGTCCTGTCGAGGATTTGTTGATTTCTCTAATCACTGTTCCAGCTCTGCTCGTCTTTGTTTGTTTTGTAGAACAAGCAGCAAGCACAAGTGCTTAAGATGGCCCTGTGGAACAAAGAGAAGAGAACTGCTGGAGGACACTGCGCTCTTGATTGCATCTGTAAGGTCACTGTAATTACTTTGTCCTGCGTGCTTTTGTCCTGAAGTACACTGTAGCAGAATTATGTCAAGTGTAATCATAGATGAGTTTTTATTTAAAATGTGCATGCACGAGCTTAACATCAAATATGCAAAATTAATTCTAGCTTGTTTAGTTCTGTCAACGTGACACTGAACACTGTTTCTTGTCATTTTAAAGTTGTTGTAAGATCTGAATCTGGGAGATGAGATGTACAGAGTGGAAGGAGAGTGCTACTGAGAATGAAAACCATGAGGAGGAGGAGGAGGAAGTGCTGTATTTACGCTGTTCATGCTCTTCTCTCATCACTGACAGGGGGAAACAAGCCCTGCTGGCTATCTGCATGGCTTGGCCTTATTTCACTGACAGGAGAGTCTGCAGTCTCTGAAGCCCTCTCTGTTCCTCCTGTGGCAGTTACAGTGTGTTTAAAACCAGAACCACAGTTCTGTTCCTATCCCGAGGAACCCAGACGTGTACCCCCTGACCTCCAAAAATGTTTATTGATATGAACTGAATGGACATGATGGAGGCTTTATTATATTTTGCAACCAAAAGAATTCTTTTTGATTGAGTTAAAAAGAAAAAGAGAGAGAGGCAGTTCATTTTCATATAATGGCCTCTAAAAATCAGTATTATTGAATAAGCAATATAAATTATTTTAAGGACACAGGGGCACGGGACATCAAAGGCCTCAGCTTGAGCACAAAGTCCAAGCATCACTGCAGTCTCCTCTTTCCCATGCAGATACAGAGCAACAGGAGGGATTAGTCACAGCTTGACATAAGTCAAAGCAAGACAAGCCAAACAGATGTCATGTTTGACCAAGATACATACGGTTAGCGCATATGGAGGCTACTGCAGCCCTATGTGCTTATTAGTCTTGTTAGTATAAGGAAACACACCTAACAGCCAACAGATTAGCAAGTCAGAAAGTAGCAGGTTTCCCAACACACTATTATGGGATAAATGGACTGCAGAAATTAAAAGATCATTTTTCAAAATACTATATTCTTTACTTTAATAAGACTAAAATATGCTTTACTTTAGTAAAGCACTGGTCAACTGTGTACCTTTACATCAGCATGAAGAGTTTATTTATTATTTATTGATTCTTACTTGATACTCTGTATTTTTTATTTTTGTTGCTTATTTTATTTTTTTATTTGCTCAATAAAAACAAATTTGTAAATTCTTGCTCACCATAAATTTCAGAAGTAAATTTCTAACTCCAGAGCTAATTCAATCCAAATTCGAGACAGTTGCTGCTCACACATGTTGGTACATAATTGCAAGTGTATTTGCGTCAGAGGTGGTGCCTGAGATGAGGCTGCTCTTTGAAGGTTCTGCTCTGTTATCAGTTTTAAAACTATATATTATGGATATTTCTTCTCAGACTTAATAAACCAACTTAATTGAATGGTTGATGATGGGAAAGTTGCCAAGCTCAATTTTCTTTGGCCTGTTTTTCTCTACCTGGTGTAACATAAGGCTGCCTCACAATGAATGCACAGTCACACCACCACCAATACCACTCGATCTGCAGCTTTAACTACATAATGAACTGTTGCGCCTCAGATGTCAGTCACACTGTCTCCCTCTCTCTGTTTCTCCGCCTCTCTCTCTCTCTCTCTCTTGCTCTCTCTCCTTGAGCTACCATCACCAAACTTTTTACAGGCAAAAAAAATCTCTAATTTTATTACAAAGCAGCATCCAAAAAGATGTGGCATATTGTTTTTCTTCTCTAACACTTGTAACTATAAAGAACCATTCTACTTTCCTCATTTATGTTTCATACATGTTACTGTAACCAGAACTTCATTAGGTCTGTATACACTATCATATATTTCTTCTCTAAATAATGTGACAGGATCGTTGTTGATAATGAAGAGGTGAGACACCAGGATAAGAAATGTTCATAGGACATGATGCCATGTTTATGTTTTATCAAATCAGTGATATGTTATTTTACATTAACAGTTTTAATAGTCTTGGAAAGTTGAAACAAGAATGCCACAGTAATTCAAAATACACTGTTTAACTGCATCGACACTAAAGCATTTTTACATTAAATACCATGTGGTACTAATAATCATTTAAAATTAGAAACAAATACTGTTGTATGATATGTTTATACAATGAGGTTGGAAATGCAATAAGGCAGTTTAATGATGACAACAAGCACATGCACATGTAAATACACACATGCAAAAATATACACAGACAGCAAAACCTAACCTATAGTATATACTGGTATACCAACATGAAAAAGACACGAGTTCCTGCAACAGAAATGGAGACTTGTTGTGGAACAAGATGTGGATGACTCAACTTGGTCTTGGTCACTGTGGTGTACTTGTTGTGCTTCTGGTGCTCTTCTTAAGGGAGTTTCAACCTTTGCGTGGCAGCGGGGTGTGTGTGTGTCTGTGATGGAGTATAAAGGTGCTGGTTACTCTGTATAAATCCACATACTGTGACAGATGCCTGGTGCATAATGTCAAAAGCCTGCCTTCCCTTAAAAGCTCTTCAGGCTCAATCTAGAGTCTGACCCCAGATCATCCGCAGAGCACCTGCCACGTCAGCCCTTCATCACTGTCACAACGCCCACTCACTCACCAGCTCTGGACAGAATTGTGCACAGCGCTCACACAGCAATAAGACAGCGAGAGATGGGTGGGAATGACAAACACACAACTTCATGTTATTCCCATCATTTGAAATAGCAATCAAAGCTGATCTAATTTAGCCAGTCTGTATAATTGAGTCTTTAGGGAAACCCTGACAGGGTCCAGATACTTTCTCTTTCTGTGCAAACGTCTCACTAGAAGCACAGGGAATTCTGGGATACGGGGTAGTCATGACAGAGACTTTTGTTGAGGATGTAAACCAGACGTCAGCCGCTTGTGTGTCCCAATGTTGCATGAATACTTATAGGAAACAATCATGCATATATCAGAGCTCTGTGCACACTCATTTAAAACAGTCGCACATTTGTCATTATCCAGGTCCACGCTTGTTTGTTTAAGCTCTGCCTTGGCATATGATGAATGTGTATTACATTTCTCATTTAGGCACTGTGTTTCCCAGCTAGTCATGTGGGCTTTTTCTGCAAGGTCTTCCCTGTCCGCCTGCCCTGTCATATTTCACTTATAGACATTAGATTTAAGTGTGTGCTATTTAAGGTCAACTTAATAAAGCTTTAACTTTTCATAGCTTAAAGTTATGGATCTATTTCTGTAAGTGATAACTGGACTGAAGATTTGATAGCCTGAATCTCTACTGTTGCAACACAAACTTAATTTGACTAAATATTCAAGGATTTCAGACATTTTTGTGGCCATTTACATTCGGTGGTTGATACCATCGTCACGGTCAGGCTGCATTCAAGTATGTTTTTGGTTTGACTTGCTTGGATGAAACATTATTATCTCCACATCTCTTTTGTTTTGGTTTTTCATGGGGGGATAAATTTCACCCGAGGTAACAGTGGAAGTCCGAAACTTCCATAACTTTGAAATACACAAATGGACAGTGGAGGTTATTTGGCCCTGAGTTTAAGTTTAGATTTTTATCCAAACTGATTTGAATCTAAACGCAGAGTAAACATGACACATTCCATCCGCTTTACAGCAAAATGGATTGAGTTTTAACGAAAACCACAGAACGTTTCAAAGCAGTGCACAACTCTGTATTTCTGCTCAACTTATCTCTTGTCATCTGTGATGAGGATCTACTGAAATCCAGCATCTGCCTGTTTTGACTGTGTGTAGCCTTTGGGTGATGTTATTTATTCTGACTATAGATAGGTAGAAGTTCTGATACACCCTCTAAATTCAGTCTATTATAAATGGACCTACTTATTTAAACCTCACCCTCATCTTGTGTTCCCTTATTGTTATTCCTTCTTCAAAATTTATCAGAATTAACATGCTTGCTCTTGATTATTCCTCACAAATGTTATTGACAAAATCTTAAATTTGACAGACAGGATTATATTTTTAGCACTTTTATTTAACACAATATTTCAGTCCCAGAAAAATTATAAAAGAAAATGATTTGATACTTTGCATGGATGCACTCGTTATTTAATGGTGAAAGCTGTGTCATCTTCTACTAATTCTGTAGCTGGAACTGGAGAGCTGCCTCAACCATGTCCATGACTGACAGATGTTATTCCAAATCTAGTTCCAGAGGTGGTCGAAAAACCATGAACCTCTGTTGGTGTTTCATCCCTGAGCTGGCTTCCCATGATGCCCTCTGGGCCTGGCTCTGTAGGACAGAGGTGCCAGGTCTGCTCTGGTTTCACGCTGTCAGATAACATCAGTTTTTGTGTTGGATTCCTGTCACTGAGCAGAATGGGTTAGTGCTGACCCAGTACTAAGGTTTGGGCTTGGAGAGCCAACACTAGTCACGCAATGCAGAAAAGGAAGTCAAAGGTCATAGTTTACCTTTCCTCCACCTTCTCATTTACTTCATTCTTCACAGTGAGAGTAGACCATCGAGCAACAACAGAACAAACACGCCTGAACTTTTCTTTGCACATGGACAAGGTTTCAGTATTATGATAAAATGGGAAAGCAAGAGTAATTTGTGAGAAAGACACCATGTCACTTTTATTTATTATTTTTAATGACAAAGTCTTCAAAGAATAATCAGCTGTCAAATACATTTGATATTTTACTTGATATTTTTAAATAGTGAACACATGGGGGAAAAAATTAATCCATTAAAGATATAAAATATTGATGAGTCCATAATTGCAGTCGTGCACATCCTCCTTCTTACCACATGTGAACAATATTTTCTATATGTGAGCACAGTTGCTGACATATGACAAAGACTGATTTCCATTGGAAATATGTTGAAAAGCATCCAAGAGTGTTTCATGTGGCTGAGGAGACATGCGATCATGCATCCTCACAGTACTGTTAAAATTGTTGCAGAATTTGTACATATGGCTTTTTGGAGTAAATAAGTGTGGAATAACATTCGTCTCAACTGTTTCAATTTAATTTGATTTTGTACTTAAAAGTTACCGACGACTTCTGACTTCCATTAAATTTAAAACCTTTCACTCATTATCATAATAAGTAATAATTATCACTATTTAACCAGCTGTCACATAAATCATGTTGTCATATCTTTAATTCATTGACTTCTGTGTGGTTTTCTGATGCAAATTAGGAACTTATGATGTAAGAAAACATAAATATGAAAACAAGTAGAAAGCAGAAACAATTGCAGCATGGAAAAGAAACAACTGTGCTCTATTTACAGAATGAAGTTGCTAACTAACATTTGTTATTTATATGTATATATTTTTTCATATATGGAAATATTTGAATTTTTTTTCCGTATCCATATTAATAAATACATTTCTCTTTTGCCTGTTAACATTAGTCATAACATGTTTCACACCAGTTGTGGATAATAAATAATGACCATCTACTCAACTATTGTATTCACACATGTTCTGTATAATGCATGTGTGTGTGTGTCTTAAGAGAGACACTGAATGTGGTAAAAGGGTAAATGTACATATAGGTTAATGGCATGCAGTAACCTGCTTTGTGTTGGAACATTGGTGTGTTAATCACAGCCACATCCAAAACTTAATTATATAAATTGTAATTCAGATCACCTGTTGCATGCACCTGAATGCAGCGGTCATATTATGTGTATCTTCCACAGATGTTTTGTATATAATTGAATCAGACTGTGGATATTGACCGCCATGTGCTCCTTGGAGCTCATGAAGTTACTTCAATAAAATCATACAGTTGTACTGAGAGGCAAACATTTTTTTATACAGAAATTAGTATCTGTTCATGTACTGGGGAATGTGTGCTCGCATGATGACATGCTCTCACATTTGTGATATTGCATTTTGTTTCAGGTTTGACTGAGAGAGAAAGATGTTGGAGTTGGACCGAGTGTTGGACTGGACTGTTGTGAGGGATTCACAGAAGAATAAATGACCCTGTTTATCTCCAGCTGCTGTGTCACTTCGTGAGTTACAACTTTTAAATTTACACGCAAACGAGAAAAAACATGGGGGCCACAGCTTTGAAAAGCATTAGGTTTGCAGCCACTACAGCCCATTCTTTCAATATAGAGATATATGAATAATTTAATATATAGCAGTTTCACAGAAACTCGTGTAGAATCTTTGAAAATACCAGCAGCATCGATGTTTGGGTCTTGTACATGCACTGCGGTGAAAAAACAGCGCAATTGGGTTTAAAATGCAAATGGACTGGAGATACCAATCATCACAGTTTGTCCCAAAGGACTGCATTGTAAACAAATCCACCCTTGAACCACACTCCAAAATCAAATCTCAGTCGCTTGAATCCCAAATTGCATGATGGTGAATAAAATTCTCCGGCTGTAATAACGATAATGATGGCAGTTAAGTGGAGATGCTTGTAATCTGTCTGTAAAACATGTGGGCCATGAATTATTAATGTTGCCCAACTAATTGAAGAGAGGCTGCCAGTGGAAAAAAGCGCTCATCACCCAAAAAAAAAAGTCTGGAGACAACCAAGATCCTGATTTGACCTCTGGTGAAATGGCACAAAATAAAAACAATTTTGAGACAATGGCAGCATTAGGATAAATAAGAACGTAAAGAAAAGGTCATGGGGGAAAACATGCAATGATGCATAGTATGAAAGAAAGAGTAGAAACAGTCAGGGGAAGCCAGAGGGGTTGCAGATGAATTCCTCTGCTTGCCTGGGCTGCTCTACAAGTGGTCTGGGGCCGAAGTGTTTGTGGGACTCTTGTGGGTTTTCAGCCAATAAATCCTCTGCACATATTTAATCCAGTCAGATGTGCTGCAGGAGAGGAGCACTGAAGGATGTACGGCCATTACTCAGCAGCCCACATCAGAGAGAGGAGTTAGAGATTCATACACCCCCACCTCACAAGTTACAGACATACCCGACATCGATCAGAAAAACAGACACGGGGATCATAAAAGAGGTGTGAAAACTTGGTGTGAAAGTTCATTGAGAAGGTCTAAAGCTCTGAGGGTTTAATAATACTGATGCTCTCATATGCTGTTATTTTTACCATATGACGCAACGTGTGAGAGAACTGAACTTTCACCATCTGATCTCTTACAAAATAAATATGTTTCTGAAGCCCAAATTATACAGCCATAATGGAATAAAAACATTAAAATTATAAAGATAGTGGAGTGACAAAAACATATCAACTCAGTCTCTACTGAGAAAGGTCTAAATACACATTTTTGTTAACTGCACATCACTTTTGTTACATACATGTGTTCTGGATTGTGTTTTGGCTTGGTAGTATTTATGTGATACCACCTGGTCTTTACAGTCGGTCTGGTACACCAGCTAAAAATCTAAATCTCCCGATCTGCTCTTTGCTGTTCACCTCTATATTTCACTTGCTGCTTTAAATTCTTTCATCTCAGCAGTTACTGCTACTATACACATCAACACATGGTTGTCGATTCGTGGTAACCTTGTACCCACTGAAAACTACTGAAAATACAAAGAGAATACAGTCTGAAATTTCAACAGCATGACAGTGAACACACATCAGAGAACTGTCTAAGACAGCAGCTACAGGACTTGGCTTGGAGATAGTTTTTCAGATTTTAGAGCAGGATACCCTTCAGGGAGATGGGACACCTCTGCCATCTTCTGTTCGGTTTTTGCTATTACTATATAGAGTACCAGTCAAAAGTTTGGACACACCATCACAATCACTTCTATATATATATATATATATATATATATATATATATATATTGTCCACATTACTCAACTCTTTATTTTTATGGTTTTATTGACTTTATTGAACTTCTTGCTGGTGACACTGTCTTTGGTTTATTTGCACTAATACTAAGACAATTTAAGACACTGATTTGCTTGTTTTAATTCTGTTGCCTTATATGACCTGCATGTCATATTCTGCTGTCTTGTGTAAAGAACTTTGGAACATGCGTTTAGAGAAGTGCTTCATCAATCTATCCAATGCTGGGATTTAACTTTCCACAAATGGATAAGTGGTCTATGTTGGCTCAGAGTTCTGATCAAGTAGAGATCATGAGACAGGGTCTAGAGGACACTCTCCTTCTAGACTAAATCTACACTCAATAAAATGTGAAATAAATGAATAAATAAATCATTCTCTATGAATTTACTTTTTTGAGGGAACGGGCTGCTTATTTATGGTGCATCCTCTGTATTTCTAAAATTCTGCTATTCTACTTAAAGTTGGTCTCACATCATATTTATGTCTACTATTGAGAGCAACCATTCAAAAACAAAAAGGGAAAGGGAATCAATGGCAGCACCATCAGGTCTGACAACAGGATCTTAACACCTGTTCATTTTTTTAGATATGAATTTTACTCTCAGGCAGCGTTGAGGTTACCAGGAGGGTCCTTGTAGCCGCTACAGTTAGCCCAGCAGCAGCGAGTCAGCCATTGGCCGGTGTGAGCCTGAGCATCCTTCTAGAAAAATACCACTGGAGATAAAAGATACTGACTGCACTTATACAGCTCACATTAAATCCGATAAAGGGGATCTCTTTGAAGACAAAGAGTATAAAGGTATGGATTTCACGCCATCACAAATAAATGGCAATTTAACGAATCGTCTTTAGTCATCTTTGCTCGCTGAAAACGAGTTGTCGCAGCGTCCCGTGGTGCTCTTTGTTTTTCACGGTTTTAAAAAAACGTCATGGAAATACGTGACTTTTATATGAACCAAGAATAACAGTTATTTTGTCGAGGTAGTTTTAACTGACCTCCGGTTAAGTCGAGGCATTAGCCGCATAACGTTAACGAGCACGTTAGCTTCGCAGCTAACAATGGGACGGGGAGATTAGGACCAGTTGTTCACCGTTTACTAAACTGATTTGATGTAGCTAGCTAATGTTAACCTCGCACCATTAAACGACTAGACTACTTACGAAGCCGCAAGACGGTTTTACAGCGTTAAAACTGACGAAATGTGAGTTAGTGTTAGTTGTGTACTGCTAGCGTCTGTCTGTAAGGTTAGCCGGTGTCTCAAATTGAGCTAAGGTTTTTAACTTTGAATAGAAGGCCGACATTTTAACTTGTGATAACTTCCTTTGTAATTTAGTTCAGCGTCCTTACACGTATCTAATCCCAAACTAACCATTTAATTACAAGGGGTTAGACCACAGGGTAACCATTATCAATTTAATTCGTCCCTTAACCTAAATCAAAGACGGGCTGATTTGCTCGATCATGTCGGTTTCACTTCCTCTGGCCCAGTTTCAGTGCCCTAGTGTTAACCCCAGACGACATTAAGTTAGTAAAGGCACTGCCAGCACTGTCCAGAGGATACTAACGCTACATAAATTGAACAACAAACCAGAGCAGCCTCAGTATGAAATTCCATTTATATGAATCTTCAGCTGGCAGTCAACCCTGACAGCAAATACTGTTTAATGATCATATTTACTAAAAGAGAATGTTTTATAAGCAAGTATTTCTTTAGTCTCTCCCACACAGATTCACACACATCCAGACAGCTCCATTAGAAATATGGTCATCTGAAAAAGTAGATTGATTGTTTGATTTTTATCTTGTATAGGAGCAACAAAAGGCTTATAAAGTAATGTGCATAACCCAAGTTTGTCTTTTCATTGGTAATTCAGAATAGAGCAGTCCATACCATGTACACTCCTCACAAAAGATGTCACTATAGCCTGCCTCTGCTCAAGCCTGAACTAGTTATTTGTTCCTTTTTTAATGCATGTAATACATTTTCTCCCAATAGATGCCTTCAGCAATGGTTGGCAACAATGCTGTCCAGTCTGCCATTCCAGACCTGGGAAATGGAAGTCAGTCTGAGGCCATGAAGCAGATTCTTGGTGTGATGGACAAGAAGGTTCGCAACATGGAAAAGAAAAAGGTATTTGTAGTTTTGTCAAAATTAAAATATGTTGTCACATCATTTTCTTTTGTTTAACCCAAAGTAAGTTGTGAGATTTGTGTTTTGCTGTAGTGGATGTCATCAAACTTATTTTTTTTCTTATCAATATGATATGACATAATTATCCCTTATTTACTGATTTGGAAGAACACAGATGAAAAAAATCTAGTTTGAATGATTGAGAAGTAATGTTAGATTAGGTACTGTGTGTCAGTGACTTTATGAAGAGCACTCCTATTGTTTGTTTTGAGCATGTCAAATTGTAGCAGCCTGGTAAGAAACTGTGTTTCATTTCAAGTAGGTATTTTTCTAAATTCTGATACCAGATTCACAATCTCAAGACTTAGAGAGTTTGGCCCATTTGCTCCATACAGCAGACAACAGCAATCACTTCTCTGTTTGTGTTGGTTACAATCCTAGCTCTTTATCATTGTTACTTATTTGCCTTACTTTTGTCTGGAAATTAATTCTTAATTTATTAAAATGTCTGTTGTTTTCTATTTTATGTCAGCCTAACCTCTGTGTTTCTCTTTTCAATATTCTTATAGTCCAAACTGGACGACTATCAGGAAAAGAAGAATAAGGGAGAAAGACTGAATCAGGATCAATTGGTAAGATAAGACAAACGGCAGTTGTTAGTAGTCTACTGAAGTATAAATTCAAAATTGTGCACACTTATATAATAATGAATTACAAATAACACTTTTATTGTATTGTTTTTCTTTCCTGTATCAGAATCCCATCAATGTTATCATATATTAAAGAAAACTGTGCGTCTTTATCTCTTAGAGGAAAATGTCTAATGATACACAAATCTCAATTTTCTTTTCCCGATGTGCCTGAAGGACGCTTTGACAAAGTATCAAGAGATCATGTACAACCTCGAGTTTGCTCGAGAATTGCAGAAGAGCTTCCTGGCGTTGGGCCAAGAGGTGAGACCCGAGTTACAATACGTCTTATATGTTGCTGATTGGTTCAAACCATGTTATCGTTCACTTTAAAGGTTTTGTCAGTAGGAAATGGCTTTTAGTAACACTGGGTGGCAGATTTGGAAAACTACAGCATGAGCAAGCTCCAAATTCTACATTGAGATCTTGCTACCAAACAATACTGTTCTCACGACCTGTTGTAACTGATACCATACTCCAGGGATAGGTCTTAAAGCAGCATATCATAACAACTTAACATGATAAGAATTCACTGAATACATGCTGCACCAGATAATCTTGAAATATGTTAGACTGCTGCTCACAACAAGTGCAGCAATGTCTAGGATGAAACTTAATTGGGTTGTGATTTGTTTGGGAAACCTCGTGAAACAAAATGCTCCATTGACTTTTTATGTTCAGGTTCAAAAGGCAGTGAAAAAGTCAGCAAGACGAGAGCAGCTGCAGAGAGAGGAAATGGAACAGCGGAGGCTGAAGACAGTTTTGGAGCTTCAGTTTTTACTGGACCAGTTGGGAGATGACAGTGTCAGGCAGGACCTTAAACGACCTGATGCCACCGGTTCCCCTTTGCTCACTGATGCTGACCTCACATCCCTTGATGAGTTTTACAAACTGGTGGGACCTGATAGGAACTATGACATCAGGTATGAGGGTATCTGTAATTTTCAGTGCCACAAATATTTAAGTGTGCATAGGTTAATTACAGTGGTTACAACAAATTATGACTGCTTAAATATGTCGTAAAAGTTATGCTTATGATCTGAATAGCTGCTTTTTTTTTTTTTTTTTTAAACCTGTGAGTATAGCATATTACTTAACTGTTTATTTACCTTGTTGTGTGACTTGCAGGTTGACTGACCAATATGAAGAGGCCTCAGTACACTTGTGGGAACTGCTTGAGGCCCGAGACAAGGCTGTGGCAGGGACCATGTGTAAGTATTTTGATGGTTTATGATTCCCCACCACACAAACACAGCTAATGTATTCAATCGCTTTAGAGGCAGTCACAGCTTTGAGTTTTCTTAGGTAAGTCTCCACTGGCTTGACACACCTATCTTTGCCCAGTTTATCCCAATCTTCATGGCATATCCTCTCAAGCGCCGTCAGATTGGATGAAAGGCATCTGTAAACTGCATCTTCTATGGGGTTTAAGTCTGAGTTTTTGCTGGTCCACTCAAGGACAGTCATAGACAGTCAAAGCCAGTCCAGTGTTTTCTTAGCTGTATACTTGGGGTTGAAAGTTAAACCGTCGCCCCAGTCTCAGGCTACATGCACGCTGGAGAAAGTTTTCTTCAAGGATCTGTCTGTATTTGGCTGTATTCACCCTTCTTCTGGACCTGTCTCCCTGTCCCTGCTGCTGAGAACCCTCCCATAGCATGGTGCTGCCCCCCCCCCCCCCCAATAACTCACTATAGGGATGTTATTAGCCAGATGATGAACAGTGTTTGGGGTCAGCCACACATATTTTTGGGAGTTTTGCCCAAAGGGTTTGACTTTTTTTGTCATGCTCTTTTGTCGTGAGCCCCTTAATTGCCATTTGGCAAAGTCCAAGTACACTGTCATATACCTTTTACTAAACAAGGCTTCTCTCTAGCCCAGGGGGCTCCAACCTTTTTTCTTCTGAGAGCTACTTTGACATAATGAAAGGGCCTGAGAGTTACTCATATCTATATTACTGGTTAAATTTATTCACATATCGCGCTTAGCGTAACTCTTGACTGACAGCTGACATATAATTATTTGGTGTTGAGGAGCGGTGGGAGGTCTGTGTATTGGATTAAATTGCATTTGGATTAGATTTACTGAGTGTTGCTTAAAGTTTGTGCTATGTATCCATTATTTGTACATACTATATTCTCTAAACCTTTGGGTGAGTGACTCTAAAATGGAGTCGCTACTTTCTGAAGCAACTGTGTATATATCATTAAGTAATGCTTTTATTTTCTGACTTGTTACGCTGTCTTTGTTCCAGATAAAGCACTGAAGGACACTCTGGACAAAGTGCTGCTGAGTGGTTACTTTGACAGGGCGCAAACACACCAGAATGGGACGTGTGAGCAGGAAGAGGAACGAGAGGAGCAGCAGGCTGTGGTGGTTGAGTCTAAAGCTGGGGAGCAGCCATCAGAACCTGGTAACTTAAAACCCAGAGGCAAATATGTGTGCAATGTGAGATATTTCTTTGGCCCAGTAAGAAAGATCTCTTTACATTTGCTTCTTTTCTCCAGAAGGAACAGCTACTGAAAAATACACAGAGCCCATTAAAGTGGAAACCACAGAGGTGAGATTTCTATTAGTGTTGCAAAAATTCTGCATGATAAATCACACAAATCAGCTGATTTCTTTCTTTTTTTTTTTGCTGCGTTCCATTTTCAGTATGTTGTCTTGTGTTATAGTTTGTAAACAGACAGTTCATTCCAGAAACTGCGTACAGCAGTACAGACAAAGACCAAGTGGAGGAGTGGGCAGTGGAGGCTCAGGTATGCGCCACTACAGTACCACAACAGTCCTTAACATCACTATGCATATTTCAGTGTACTCTAATGTGCCTGTTTCATGTATTGTGTGTTGATTAGATGGTGAATTCCCTCCAGCACCAGCCCTCTGCCCAACTGGCTCCAGAACCAACCGTTACTGTGAACCATGTCACTCCCCCTCCGGCCACGGACCCAGTGGTCAGAAAGCAGGCAGTGCAAGACCTCATGGCCCAGATGCAAGGAACGTACAACTTCATGCAGGTGAGAAGGTCCAGCATATACTGTACTGTCCAGCTCAGCGCTGTTACTGAGGGACACTTAATTTGTTATACATACATTGAGATACTTAATTGATTAATGTAGTGAAATCTCCGTCTCCTTTCTCATGGAGATGAAGGTCAAGTACATAGTCAGGTACAGCAAAGGACCTAGTAAGAAACTTCAGTGAAAATAATCATCATTTGTGGAACACAAATTACAGTGTCTCACACATGGCAACCAACTTAAAAATCAGCAATAATACAAGAAAATGGAAAAATGTAGGTAAAAGACATTAAAACAGGACCAGATTAAAAATAGAATAAGATGAAAGAAATTCCAAGTGAACAAGGCAAATGCTTTCTGGATCCAGATCTTTCAGTTAAAGAGTACTTTATTACCACACAGTCTCGTGATATAATCCATGACACTTTTGTTTTGTTGTCTTAGGACTCCATGTTGGAGTTTGACGGCCAGGCTCTGGACCCAGCCATTGTGTCTGCCCAGCCTATGAAGCCAGCGCAGACTGTTGACCTGCAGCAGATGGGCTGCCCCCCAAGTCAGTGACTGTTCATTTACTTTTATTTGGAATACATTCTCTCAGATTATATTAATAAGGGTCTGATCACTGTTTTTGTGTGAATATATGATCCTAAAAGTGTAATACGCTGTAGTTTCTGAAGTGCTTCTCTTTTTTATTGTCTTCCAAACAGCCCACTCAGAGTCCAGACTTCCTCAAACAAGTGTGGTGTCGGGACCACAAGAATCCTCACAAGTAAGTAGAGTGGACGTACAGCAAGCAGTTGGTGAGACTTGTTTTGATTTATGCATTGAGTGGTGCATCCATTTAATAACAAGAGTAGTACAGGTTATTTCTTGTATTTTTGGGCCATATTTTAAAAGTACTGCTACGTGGATTAAATGTAATGCTCTCTGACATGTCATGATGTTATGTACTGTGTATTACCGAAAGTTATTGAATATGGTAATAAGGTAGAAGGTAACCTTTAAGTAAAAAAACATCCCATCTCTTGCACTGACCTCTCCACAATCCTTGTTTCCTTGCCTTCCAAAATACCTCCTTCCTCCCGCCCCAGGCCTCGATGTCTCTTTCGTCTGAGCAGTCCCCTGCCCCATGTTCCCTGTCTTCTGCCTTCCCACCTGTCTCCAAACCCACCCACACTGGAGGCATCAATGTCAACGCAGCACCCTTCCAGTCAGTGCAAGCGGTACGCTTTCTATCTGGGTCCAGTTAAACAATGCAACAGTGAACATGAAAACTTTAAGGTTCCATACTTGTTTGCACAAGCACTGGTTGATTATTGGTGCACCATCTACATGGGCAACAATTTGAATGCCCCCTCATTTCCCATTTATATAGAATCTGTGATTGTGATATTGTTTTGATACAGACAACTTTTCTTTCCTCCCTCTGCAGGTATTTAATATGAATGCACCTGTACCTCCAGCCACTGAAGGCCAAGCAGACCCTCTGAAGCAGCCCAGCCAGTTCCCTGGTGGCTATGCACAGGGGTTTAGCAGCCAGTCAGAGAATACTGTAGACCAGCCTGACATTGCACAGGAAACACTACAGTCAGGTGAGGCTAGAGCTTTAGCTGGTTGGCAGTTTACACACACTTGAAAATCTATTGACATTGTTTTGCATCACCTTTACAGTCAGCCAACACAGAAAATTAACTCAAATTTTAAGGTTGTGTACATTTTGTGTTTTGTATAGAACTTCTGACTCCATAAAAGACAAATGTTATCTTGTGTAAGCAGGATTGTTTGCACAAGGAAAAATATGTCAGGATTTCAGAAGGCTTCATAGTTTTGCCTTTGGTGACAGTGAAGTTGAAATAGTTGATCTGCATGTTATGAAACAAATACAAAAGTTTTTTTCATCTTGTGCAAAGTTATTTTGTATTTCAACACAAAACTTCAGAACTGACCGCTGACCAGTGTACCATAGACTTATAAAGTCGTCTGTCTTGTTTTCTGCTGTCCAGTTGTTGGTGGGTTCAAGCCTCAAGACCAGGTCATGCCCCCAGCAGGAGGCCATGAGGAGTCCTCTCCAGGTGCAGGGTTTGGACAGTCTGGCCAGTCCTTTTACAACAGCAGGGCTGTGCCCAGGGGTGGACCCAGGAACGCACGAGGCATGATGAATGGATACCGGGGGTCCTCTAATGGGTTTAGAGGTACAAGCATCAAACTGTGTTTTACAGAGATGCAGTATATTCAATATAAGGACACAATACATGTTGGCGTTATACAGGTCCACTGATAATGTAATTTGTCAATCAGGGGGATATGAAGGCTATCGCCCTCCTTTCTCAAATGCTCCCAGCAGTGGTTATGGTCAAACCCAGTTTAACACATCTCGGGACTATTCTAATAACACCTATCAGCGGGTAAGGGTTCCTTTCATTATTAACTACTTCATGTATCAAATAGCTCATATAATATCTTATTGACTGTCATTCAGATCATTGTCATTACATTTTAAAATTTGTAAGATGGCTAATAATTGTGAATCCTTGTCTATTCAAGGAGGGATATCAGCAAGGCTACAAACGGGGAGCTGCCCAAGGACCGCGAGGTTTGTCTCGAGGTAATGCTCAAGCAATGCGATCCTAAAGGATTCTAAGGACCGTCAAGTCGCGCCACGTTGAACATTCAGGATTTTTGAATGTGTTCGCCCCAGCTCACTTTTATAACAATGTTTTGTTTCTCATTGGTAATCTTATTTTTTTAACTCCTGGCCTACTTATCAGAGTCAGCCTGCTTTGGTCTGTCTAGATCCTCTTAATGTTTTAACACAAAATGCTGAACTTCGCCACATGTAGGATTGTCAGCATGTCTGTGTGATGTAAAACAACAAATAGATATTCCTGTAAACTTGAAAGATTTCATTAATTTATTTTTTGTACAAAATAAATGCAAAAAATACCCTGCCACTGTCGATCTAGTTCCATGAGAATGATTTTCTTTTGCCCTGTGCTGTCAGTCACCTTTTCTTTTTGATCTTATAATTTTCACAAAGGCATTTAATGTTTTTTTTTTGTTTTGTTTTTTTCTTTTTTAACCCCAGTCACCTCTTGCGCCATCACCTCTTTGTACGCTGATGTTATTGGTTGAGACTGTTTCAATAAAGTTGTGTTCTATTACTTTCTGCTACTTTAATTCTGAATGTGTTTACATGTCACATTGGTTTGGTTGTTGAATATTGGTAGTGGTTTGGTGAGACAGGTGCAACCTGTCACTGAGCCCTTCAAACCCATGACAATGGGAGTACCAGTAGTTTGTCCTCTGCCACAAATATGTAACTGTAAATAAATTCAATGTGTAGCTTTACTCTTGGTAAATTTTAGCATCGTTCAAATTACACATCTCTGCTATCAGCCTGATGTCCTCATGTGGCATGTACTACAGATAAACAGGCAATTAGCACTTCCCTTTTGAGGCACAACAAATAAACTTGGTGAGGACAGATACATCACTTAAAACCATATTAATTACATTTTACCGTAGTCATACTGAATAATTCTATTCAAACAAATAAGTGCTTCACATTTTTTATGCATTGTACAGCTGGTTGGTCGGTACTTACCTGTTTCACCAAGTGATCAAATCTTACACAAACTGAAAGGTCAAAGCTGTTTTATTATCTTGAACTGAGGTGTACAGTATCATCAAATTATTATTGTATCCAGCAGCAAGCGATCAGAAACACCACCTGTATATTTTGTGCAAATTATGATGCGGTATCTTTTCATAGGAACACTTGGCACACAGAAAACAAAAGACACTGCAAAAAAAAAAAAGAAAAGAATGTATTCCATGTCAAAATTTTGTATGAAGGAAAACCACAGTAAGGCAGAGCTGTTATTTGACTAGACAAAGTCTTCAGTAAAAAGTGGCAATAAGTCAAAACCTGTTCAGCATGGCATCAGTCAACCAGCTGGAAGAAATCACATTACACGAAAAAAAAGCAACCTGAATAGCACAGCAATTACACCAAACTGTTCGTTTGTGGGAAAGATACACAACGTTATTCAAACTAGGACCAAGTAATACACATCTGGTGCCAAACACACGGATGTGAACTGAATTCAAAGGAACTAATTCAAAGATTTTCATTATAGCAGACTTTGACTTGAACATACAATAAAAAAAAATGCTCCTGTATTTTTAGTGTGACACTGTTAATGTCTGACTTGGTTCTTAGTGGTTCTCAGCTTCACCCTTATTTTAATGCAATCTTTTAATTAAATGAACTAATTTAACAAATCCAGCAGCTTGAGCAAAATACTCAACAAGTGAGTCGACAAGTGTAATGAAAGGTACCAGAGTAAATGTCTATATCCTAATTGTTAAATGAGCTCAACATCAAAATGGTGTAATTAAACAAATTAAAAATCATGATCAATTATGATCAACTCATAAATAAACATGGCACATACACATTTGTGTATGAACAATATACCAAAATAGAAATGTCCATCATATTAAGTGTAACAGAGCAAATTTATTATTTCAGAGGGTCAACATTTGCCCTCTCTGTACGGCAATGAAGAAACATGCCATCATACTGTAACTAACCACAAACTTCCATTTAAGCAGCTGCAAGATTTAGGGTTGTGAGGATTTAGGTAAAATGTTAGTTTGTGGGGGGATTTCACAACCATCTTTATTTTAAGAACTTAACACCTGTATTTATTTTAACAACAAAGTCAGCAGAGAGTAGTTGCAGTGTGGCCAAAAAATGGCCAGTTTTGAAGAGTCCTGTACCCAATTTCCTTTTAGGCAGAGCAAAACATTTCCTACAGTTGAGAAAACTCAGAAAATATGACTAAACACAAAAAAATGATGTTTCAAGATAGGTAAACAGTTGACACGTTATAACAGCAACCACACTGACCATTAAGAAAGTAGCAAAAGTATTGGTAAAGTTATTTCTTGACAAAAGTGTATAAGGACTGTGAGCAACCTGGATTCACGAGGATGCTTCTGGTTTGAAGATCAAAATATTTGGTGACAGTGGCAGCTGGAGAAGGAAATAAAAAGCATTTTCTACAAAGATCTGACTGAAACCTTGTAGATTATGACACATATTACTGCGCCTGTTTGCACTGAGAAGTCTTCACTTGTACTTTTTAGGTGTAATGTTTTCTGTTGGGGCATCAAAATGCTGTATACTGGATATAATCACAATAGTGCCTCTTGCTCTTTTAGGCTTATAATGCAATAATAAAACATCTTGCACTCAATTTCTAAAATATCTGATAAAGTCCAGTGAAATGTATTTTCCCACAAGCCACAAATGTAAACAAATTGTTTGGGGATATCTTTATCTTGTCAAGTCAGAAAATTGAAGTGAAAATTATAATATTAAAATTACTTTTTACATCTTATCCCCCTCAGCAGCTGCACTGAACTTCTCCCACAGGCTCTAGCATCAAAGCTATCAGGTTGTGGAGCCAGCAGCATTTTTAGGTTCTGTACTTTGAACAGCAAACAGCAGGTCAGAAAAGTCCAACAAAATTAGATTTTTTTTTTACAGTTGTATTATCAAACAGTCTTGATCATGTCTAATGTAATCAAACACAACTTAGTATGCACATTTTGAGATGCATGTCCTTGGTTGGTCATTTTACTCTTGTAATTCTGTTATGTAATCCAAAGATTACAATTATTATCAAACACTGGTATCATTCAACAGGGAATCCGTTTGTGTCGCTTTCCTTTATCTCAAGTGTCCTCCAAACCCCTAAGTCATGCTGGTTAAAGAGGCCTAATACTCAGGGGGGGCTGCTCCTCTTGCACGCTGGAGTGGCGGTGCTGCAAAAGTCTGGTTATGGAGGCTCAAGTTCTGACAAAGTTGTTATGGCACATTATGCTGGTCTTGTGCGACTTCTTGGTGGCCTGGTGGCAGATCCTGGTGTGTCTGGGGGAGACCTTGCTGGGCTTGGTCTAGGTTTTGTTGTTCATGGTGTTCCTGAGGTGTATCTTGAGCAGCTTGGGGTGCAGCTTGATGCCCCTCTGGTTGTGCGTCTTGTTCAGGATGCACCTGATTGTCTGCTGGATATATCTCTGGGATAGAATTTCCTTCACCTGCAGCAAAGACAGAGTTTTACATTCTCAGAGCTCAGCCTGTAAAATCAAACAACTACCAAAAGACAAACAAAATGGTGCAATCGACACTCACCGTGAACCTCTGGAGGGGGTTCTACTTTCTGTGATTTCAGCCGTTCCATGTGCTCAACTGCCTGTAACAATGGAGTTTCATGTTAGGTTTTCTCACATTTGGAAAGGGCAAACAGTATTGTGGATAGTCAGTTATTTGATACCTTAAATAAAATATTAAGATAATTCAAGGAAATTAAGTTTTAGTTAAGAAAATGTTGTCACACTGAGATTCCACCTACAAAGAAAACATCTGGTGTCTCGTTAGATGAAACCTCTACAGAGCAACTGCTGTAGTTTCTTATAGTTACAGCATCAGGTTTGGATGTGAACAGTTTCTCTCATTCAGAGTAAACCTTCTGTAGCAAGACTTGTCTGCACTAAAATATATCAAGTAGCAGTGAACCACTGCTTACCTGTTGCAGCTCTATTTTCTGTGCATTAAGTTGCTCCTGTTGTCTCTCCAGCTCGTCTCTCTGTTTCTGGAGGTCAAAAGCTTTCTGGTTGAGGTCCTGTTCCTGCTGTGCAAGATGCTCCTCGAACTCCCTCATCTCCTCGTCTGTGTAAGCCTGGTTCTGCTCCAGGGTCTGAGGAACACAAAGTGGAAGGTAAACTTGCTTTTAAAAAAATGGTTTTCGGTTTGAATTACTGTCCAATAATTTCAATATTGTGTCTCACCTCCCAGCTGTCTGGCTCCAAGAATTCTTTTTTCTTTGTAGCAACCAGGAACTCATCTAAAGAGACCAGTCTGTCTTTGTTTGAATCCACCTATGATGAAGACAAGAGCAGAGAGCTTTTTAGCATAGATTATATATTATATTAATCACTGGTAGAGTCAAGGCAATAGATAAAAAATGGAGGCCTCTATTAATGCAAAGATGCAAAGCCAGCTGAGGTGCAAACTGAGGGATAAGTTCTTTTATTTTCTTTTTAATGTTGTGTTTCTGCAGTCATGTTAACAGCTTAAAGGGTAGCATATCATTGGTAGCATATCATTGGAAATCCCTATAGTAATCTTTCTCATTTCCAGCTGACTTGCACAGTTTTATAAAGGGAGAGAGTGTAACTTACTGTACCTCGTTCATAACATGTTCTCTCATTCGTAGCCTCTCTTCCTCCATCTCCACCATATCATCCTCTTCATTTGTGGGGTCATAGATTTTTTCTAACTGAAATCACAAAAGTCCAAAAGTCAGTGCACTGTCACTAAATCATTACACATTTTCAGATGCCATGGCTTTACCTCTTTGGTAAACAATGCCTCCAGCTCCTGTTCATCAAAGAAGCCATCTCCATTGGTATCTACATTATAAAGAAAGAAGAAAGACACTAAATACGCCATTTTCTGTTATATCTGACAATACATATTATATATATACATATTATGTAGTACTGAATGAATGAACATCATCTCTCCGGTCTTCAACAGTTGCCGGATGGTAAAGGTCTTACCATGCAGGTTGAAAAAGGTCTTAGGGTCAAAATCTTCAGGGTCCAAACCATCAGCCTCCTCCCACACCTCCTTCAGTTGATTCTGGCTGCCCTGCAACGTGGAGGTAAAATCACATTTGAGTTACAGTTGGATAAAAAACAACCTATTTCCACACTGTGGCACATTGCTTAAATGCTGAAAATACACAACAATACAAAACTCCAAAACCCAGCATGGTTTATTTGCAGAACTCTTAAACTCTGGACTAAATCATGCAACAGGACACTGGATGGAAAGAGTTTCTTTTCCATAGCTGAAACAAAACACGTTATGTGTTTGTGTCATGTTATCTGTGCAACTAAGTCAGACATACCGGGTGGTTAACTTTAGGGTGGTCAGCATGCTTCTTCCTCATCTCCTCATAGTGCTCCTCCTCTTTCTTTCTTTCTTCCTCGTCCAGTGTTTTCAAGTGTTCCCGTCTGTCGTGCTCTTTCATCATTTCATACTTCTTGAACTCCTCGTGTCTTTCTTTGTCGTAGTTCTCCAGATCCTTAGTGGCCTTGATGTGGGGGAAAATTTTTCACAAGGGTTGGAAATTTACCTTGATTCAAATCAACATTAATATAGTGCAACAATTCTATTTTTTCAAAACCATCTGGAAACTACACTTCATTTTATTATATATCCTAGTACTGTTTCTTAATTTCTTAATGCTATTATCTCTCTCAGGTCATTACTTTAGCCTAAATAACCGTAACTCTAACCCCTCATTTCATTTTGAATGAAAATCAATTTGTAAAGACTTCAAGAATTCCATCATAGTGAACGTTATCCTTGAAATAATTAGTCAAAGTCACTTTTTAGACATTGAACATATTTAAAAACAGGATTAAGCATATCAAACTTGTTTTTAAATGTCTCTCTACTGCAGCACTTCACTGTGCCAAGACTAGGGATGGGACGATATACGATTTTAATCGCGATTTATGGCGATAAAAACCACTCACAATAAGGGAGATAATCTGACTGGAGATAATCGATAATATCCTTGCAGTGACTTGAAAATACCGTCTTGCTCGCCAACATGCAGTCTTACATTGATTTATCTTGACTGGCCACAAGGGGGAGCCTGCACCTTTGCAGTCATTCCAAAACGCTACGCCTGTCATCACAGCTGAGAGCTCGGTTTGCCCATTGTATTCCCCACAAATTAAGTTAAATCGGATGTGTGGAAATACTATGGATTCCAAAACAAAAACGACAGAAACACGAGAAGCCCACCTGCGGAATCAGAGTAAGGTGTCTGCCCCGCGGTCCATCACCTCCAATCTGAACTCTCATCTCCGTGACAACCACTTAACTCTGTTCGCTGATCTTCAGGTAAAATGAACTAATGTTACTGTGAGTTACAGTTACTTAACGTAACGTACTTAAATATTAGTTAGATAAGTTATACCCAGTTGGCATTTATCTGAATGTTTGTTGCGTTATGTTATCAAGCTAAAGTTATCTAGGTGACGTTAGCTATGTATGCTCATTTGTATGTCGATTTTTCTGCTGTCTCGGAGCGGAGCTGCCGTCTGCGGGGAATTGACAGCAGTTAATTAGTTTTTCACTCTAACATTAACTGTAAGATAAATTTGGCCACAGATGATAAGATAACAGTTCAAATCAACATGAAATTTTAATATGTCCCATTCCTAACCAAGACACAACATTTCTGTGTATTTTCCATCTGCCTTGTGTATGCTGCCCAATTACTAAACTAAAAATGTTACTTTAAATAAGTGAATAGTACAAAGATGACCTTAATTGAACACTTTTATAGCATGAAGTAACAATGAGATTTACCGATTTGATGAGCCGATCTAGGTCATCCACTTCAAATGTATGTGGGTTCATGTGGTTCAAGTATTCAAACTGTTTCAGCAGAGCCTGGTGGTCCACTGCAATGTCTGTTCAGGGAGTAATCGGTGACATAAATTAAAATATAGACATACAGCTTTGCATTTTAGTTATATTTATCTCAAATTTACTATTTAGGTTGTAGCATGTTATCTTAAAGATAAATCAAAATGAAATATAAATTTTGTTGCAGCACATACCATTCCCTCCTTCAATGTCTTGCTTGGCCTTGATCAGAGTTCGTAGTCGGTTTACCTCCTGCCTCTTCAACTCATCCAGTTTTGTTCTGACATGATGACTGACAAAGTCCAGCTCTTTGGCGAGTTTACCTTGCTGTGTTATACATGAATTATGCAAAAGTTAGTATTATTTACTCTTAATACACCTTTCATTAAAATAACTTTGGACCTACATTCCAAAAAAGAAAAAAAAAAATGGATTGGTAGTATTTCTCAAAAACAATCATTTTTTCCCCAGAAGATTTATCACATCCCTGGACAAGTGCAAGCCCATAATTTACCAGTCAGAGTAATGACCTACTAACAGTTTACTCAGGGCTGGTGCAAATTTCCCACCATGCTAATATGACGAAAGCAAAGAAAAGCATGATACCTTGATGTCTTCCATGTCTGTATTGTGGAGCTTTTCTCTGAAATGTTGATCTTTCTCGAGAAAATCAATGACTTCCCTGAGGTAGCGGTCATAGTGGAGTCCAGTGTCCTATAAAATGTAACAAATTAAATATCACTTAAATACTCTATTACAGATAATATGAGTAATTCTACAATGATCATCACGTTTTAGTTTTTTATGTTTATTATGCTTCTTTATGTGACAACATATTATTATTAATAATACTTGAGTGCTCTGATGTACTGAAGACAGAGTAACAGAATATTTGGCTTTCATGGCATATGTGTCTGCTGACCAACATAATAGATCTTCCCTCCAGATGTTAGATGTAGAGATGACAGGTTATGTCATGGACACCTATAAACTGTATTACTGCGTTCTGCAAATTGCCATTTTGCCACAGCTGTTCTGTAGTTAAAGACCACTTAATTATTCACCAATAAAAAGGTTGCAGTTATATGCATTCTTGCCTCTAGACAGATTCTACATGGTATTAGTTTAAGCTGATGTCCACTATGTCAATATTTGACATGGACAAAGCCTTCTTGAGGCAGATGTTAGAGACTCCAATCTGTGCACTCATAAAGCTAGCGTCAGTACAACATCTGGCGTTGTTGTACTGATGATGAAATGGATTTTAGGGATAACAAGTTTTGAGTTCAGCATCTGATTGAGGTGATTTAATTGTAGTGCAATTAAACATCAGACAGTCTCTCACTTAAATTAGTCCAGGTACTGTTACGGAACTCTCTCGTGTTCCATAAAATATTACTTCCTTCATATGAAGCCGCTGATAACAGCGACTGTATAGTATCAGGGCTAAAACTAATAAGTATAAATTGTAAAAAGAATATTCACATCACAAGTTACCAAAGCCCACTTAAATCTGCTCTCTCTGTCTGACCTCCAGCCCTCCAAAATGAAGAAAAGTAATATTGAACAGAAAATATGTCCATATTTGAGAAACTGAAATGAATAAAGTTTTGGGAATAATTAATTCATTATCAAATCCTCACCAAAATTTTGTTTGTGTTGACATAGACAGAAGTAACTGCTCTCGGATCTAATGCTACATAGAGCTACCTACCATGGCTGTGACTCCAAAGCACATAATGAATTTTCAACCTGTGTATACACATATACAGTGGGGGCCAAAAGTGGACTTTTGGATGTGATATGTACATTTTGTGTCTTCTCACCACACTTGCTGGAGGCTCTTCAGGTTTTTTCTCTGCCTCTTTGATTTTAGTCTTATCTATACTGATGGGCACTGCCTGTGTACACAACAGCTGGACCAGCAGTAGAAGCCAGCCGGTGAGAAAGGCCCGGCTCCAACACATCTGGCAATGAGGACAATTAACGTTATAACAGACTTCTATCACAGTGTTATTCATATTATACAGTATGTGAAAATAAATGCTCGACGTGGTAAACAAAGTAAACAAGGATCGTTGTGTGGCGAGCTTCCTCATTACCGCTTATTCAAACAGCACCTTTAGCCTGCATAGGTTTTACATTATTGGCTTGGCAGCTAATAATATCCAGAGGAAGCTTTAGCTCTGCCACTGAGATTAAGCTAATGACAGTCAAGCACCGAAAAGCTAGTAACTCAAGTAACGTTAAGCAGCCAGTTTAAGCAGCGCAGCTAATGTCAGAGTGATATTAAAAGCTTCACTAAAATGCAAAATAGACGTGTGTCATTGGTATACTGACTTTATTATGAGTCCTGGACATCATCTGGTCTGCTTTCCTTCCGTCGGCAGCTAGCTAGCTAGTGAGCACGGTAGGTTGTGAGGGTGGTAGTATTAATCGCAGTGGTCAGTTCCGTTGTCTGTCACACGGACTAGCAAGTTGCGTTGCATTGTATCGTACGTGGCGACATGACGACGGAGCAGGTGGGCGGGCCCTTCGTGTTTCTTAACAAATCGATAATAACTATTGGAAAGAGTGGAGGTCAGGAAACAGTGATGTGAGGTAGATAAAACTAGCGGTGCTGAATGGTAATGTGTGGCTTTTATGAGATCTGTTTTCCTGCTTTTTCTCAGTCTATTAGGCTATTGTTTTTTTTCCCATTCCTACTTATTCCCCTATTTATTTCTAACAAATTTAATTGACTAAGTTGTATCTGATGGACTAGAATAATATTCACACGACGTTTGTGTTTTTTATTATTTCATTTGTAAAAAAAACATTGTAAATTAAAAAAATTAAATAAATTGACTACCTTTGATGCTTCTACTATTCCCATGGATATTTTTAGACTACTTAAGTAAAACAAACACAGAAAAATGGAAGCACAATGCAAAACAAACACAATGTTACAACAAAAGACCTCAAATAACTAAAACAGTTTTAAAATTATATTTTGACACAGGGCGTCTGACACTCTTTCTTCTTTATCAGTCTTTACTGTGCTTTCTGTAAAGAAAGGGTGTAAACTCTCCAAAACTGCAGTTCCACCTCAGTCTTTTCTCAACTCAGGAAGTCTGTGATTAATGGGTCCAAGTCCACCTCTCACCCCAGCCCTGCTCACTGGTCCCATGGGGAGATCTTACATGGAACCTTGTGGCTGTACTTACAGATGGTCATACCCATCTCAACACCTCCTCATTTTACAGTCTGATGAAAACAAGACTGTTGTTCCAAAGACATTCTATTTGTGCAGTTTTCTGTAAGTCCTTTAGTGAACAATTTCTGATTGTAGTTTATGTAAACAACAGATATTGGGGATCCATCAATACCATGTGATTTAATTTGTAAATGTACATTATTGGTAATTATGTTATGTGCAGAGTCATGTGCTGAGCTGTCAGCCCTCCAGCTGAGGGCACTGTTGCGATGTCTTGAGTTCATTCTTAATGTCTGTTCAGACTTTACTTACCTGGTCCAACATGCCAGAAGGCACAGAAGTTAATGAGTGCATGATCAAAACCAATTAGAGACTATGATCCCTATTAGCACCTGCAGCAGCAGTTCTTCTGTTAATTTAGTTAAATTGTAAACACCGAAAATTACAGCAAATCAAATATACTTCAAGAGAAAAGATTTAAATTGTGGTGAAATTAGATATCCTCTTAGAGGACACTTTAAACAGCTGCTTGGAACAGCTTGGATAAAGACATAAATTAGTTGTCGGGGAATTGTGAAAACACTGGCTTTCAACTGGAACTACGAGTGTTAGAAAAAAATATACAGAGTTTTTATGATCTTTGGCAGGTACAGAGAGACAATTAATCTAATTTTAACTGGATCAGTTGGCTTATGACTAAATATATAACATCCCTGCCCTGTAGATGTCACTGTAATAGTTCAATGATCTGGAAGGCAATTCATCATCGTGTTAGATCATAATCATAGCGTGGAAAGCTAAAGAAAACTGGAGCAGATGGAGAATATCAGCACTTCTTTTTAAGCAACAACTATATGATGATTAAATGCTCTGCACAATGAAGATTATGATTAGCTGCATAAACGTGTAGGCAGCTTTTTCATGTTTGTGAAAGTCATTTTAACCAGTTTACATACAGTTGTGGTATTTTAATTTATAAAAATCTAAATTAAAAAGGTGACAAGTAGCTACAGCTGTCAGATAAATGTAGTGGAGTGAAACAAACAATATTTTCCTCTGAAATGTTGTGGAGCTGAAAATGAAAATGCTCATGTGAAGTCAAAGTATTTCAATATTGCACTTAAGTACAGTACTTGAGTAAATTTATTTTTGTTACATTCCAGAGGGTAACTCTTCTGAATCCTCAGAAATTTGATGAATCTGGGTTTAATGTAGGTTGAATGGCATCCACTACAGTACTAACATGCTGTTTTTAAAGACAACTGCTTTGAAATGTATAGATCTTGTGGACTTTGAGACTGCACACATAATGTACAAAGCAAATAATTTATTTCCTGGCAACATACAAAAATGTTATTAGACAGAGAGAGGGTGTCTAACTTCAGAGGAAAATTTAATTTAATAAACACTGTTCGTACCAATCCCAAGAGTGTGTGTATTTCAATTTGTGGAGTGACTTTGTGGAATGGTCTTGATGTAGGACTAAGAGTAAAAATGTCAAACAGTTTAAAAAGATGTACAAAAAAAAACAAACACTTTTTGGAGCGGTATAGAGTTGAGGAAGTGGCCTTGTTTGTCTAAAGAATGTGATGCTCAATGATGATGTATGTTTGTATAAAGAGTGTCTTAGTAAGACAGTCGGCCACCACGAGATGCTAAAACAGACTTATTGCTCCTAAGCATAGATTGATGCTGGTGGAGGGCACCGCTAATACATCTCCTTTAGGTTTTCAACTGGGATTAAGGCCTAAGCATATGATTCACATCAGTTTCAAACTCATCAACCCATTCATTACAGTCGGCCACCACGAGATGCTAAAACAGACTTATTGCTCCTAAGCATAGATTGATGCTGGTGGAGGGCACCGCTAATACATCTCCTTTAGGTTTTCAACTGGGATTAAGGCCTAAGCATATGATTCACATCAGTTTCAAACTCATCAACCCATTCATTAACCCACTGTGCCCTGTATGAAATCAGATGCATTTGTTATGTTTCTACACTTATTTATTCAGCTCTTCTGTTTAATTTGCGACTCTTCTGTAGATTTACTCACTTACTTAATAATTAATTTCTTGTTATGTGTCCTATATGAACAGAAACCCTATAGATAGAGTTAGAAACATACTATAGCAGAGGAAATCCTTTTATCCTTTGACTCTCCTGTCAAGTAGATAAGAATTTAAAAGATTTACAATGAATTGGTTTCTTCACAGCAGCTGTACTATAATAGTTTTTAGAGGAAGTGTTTTATCTCCCACTATCTTTGAACAACAGTGCCTTAAACCACTGGAGAATGTTTCAACAAAGCCTCCCAAAAGGAAATCATAGATCAAATATTTATAGTGTTGACAGATGTTTGTTTCTCTCTGCCCACTGACACAGTATTTTCTTTCCACACAGGACACATGAAAATTACTGTAGGAAACACAAGGAACTCACATAATGTTACATGGACATGATCATATTCATTAAAATGCATTTCTATAAGAGAGTGTGGCATTACTAAGTCAAACCTTTCTGCTTGTCTCTTGGTTGCTCCTGTGCCAACGTTACTGTGACTTTGAATACTGCCTGCCCTCACATAGCCCGCGTGAAATTTATGGGCAGCATTGGTAAATTGGGCAGGTCTGTTTGATGCAGTGTAAGCATTATTGTAATGTGTCACGGTCAGGCAGGCTCTCTGTCCTGACTGCAGTGAAGGTGACATGAAGCTGACAAACTTCACCTAAAGCTTCCGGTATAATTTATACACGGGTACACAATAACTCACACATGCAGGCAAGCTCTGCTCAACACCCACACACAATGACAGTTTTAAACTTTGTAGCAGTCTAATGTTTTTTTAATTGTTTGTCTCAAGGTATTTCTATAGGCCTCCAATTTTCATTTCTATGCATAGCTACAGAAAAACATTAAAATACAACAATTTGATTTCCTTTCTTGAATCCAATATTCGTAGAAGTTCTTGTACAGTTATTGCAACAGCAAGATATCTGAATCAATAGATAAGTTTAAATACATTTTTTTTTTATTGTAAACTTTGCTTCAAGAAAATTACATCAACAGAAGAGGGTTTATTGCAATGCTTTTTTTTGGTTTATTTAACTGCCATATCTATATATAACAATTCTGTTGAAGGGAAGAATATTGAAACTACTGACTTTGGTTTGATCCAACCTTTGTTAAATCTGCTTTAGAGAGGACTCATGGTATCTTCACTCTGGGCTTTCACAGTTTTGTCATCATGACTCACACAAGGGCAAAGTTGATTAACACACCTCATGGTCATCTGAGTTAAAATGTAGACAAAGCCTCCGAACCAAAACCTCACCTAGTTGGCCTTGAGCCTGGAAATGTTTTGTGTTGTCTAACTTAATCCTTGTTTGTGACCAGCTTTCTCCTCTTTCTGCATAACTTTGCCTCTGTGAAATATTTGGACGGCTGTGCTCTCAAACATTCCTAATTACAAAGGACTGACAAACTGGCTGAAAATTATAATTAGCTCATACTTAAAATTCCCTTGTCCCCTCGGACATGACTGCCTCCTGTCTCTTATAAGCCTGTGATAAAACATTTCTTGGAGGATGCTTGTGTAATCACTCTTTCTCTCTCCCACACACACTTCCACAGCTTGAGAAGAGATGACTGAGCAGGTTAATTTCTTGTGGTTCAACTGAGATATGTAATCCTTTAATATCCCTTAAGACTTACATTTAGCCTTAGAGTGTATGTAGAATCTCCCTGAAATTATTACAGGATTACTCCATGTTTTCTTAATTTTTGCTTCATTAATATGACAAAAATCATTGCCCTGAACGGTCCAGTGCTTAAATCCAGTGCACTACTACTACACCTAAGGGGCTACCTTACTTTCCTCCGCAGTGGGCTTCATTTCCTTTTCCATTGTAAAGGTCTGAGCTATGTTTTAATCACCTAGCAGCAGCCGCTCGTGGGAACAGGTTAGCTCGTTTTCGTCAAGGAGCCTCGGAGGGGAGTCCGTCGCCCAGTTTGGTATTCTTCCCCTTTAAAAACTATGCAGCCCTAGCGGTGGTTTTATCTTGGCTCCCTCGAAAAAAGTCTGCGGACTGGAGAGAGGGAGAGAGGGAGAGAGGGAGAGAGGGAGAGA